>NC_092270.1:3582784-3650284 GCF_036320965.1 Panulirus ornatus
CTTCGACCGCTTCACTTGCCCTGGTTTAGTCCAGTGACAGCACGTCGACCCCAGTATACTACATGGCTCCAATTTACTCTTATCCCGTGTAAGCCTTTCCGCTTTCTGTATGATCAGACCCTGATCACTCAAAATCTTTTTCACTCCATCCTTCCATCTCCACCTACTGTGGGTTTACACGTATTGTAAATAGTAAAAATATATCTCTATGCTTTTTGTACACTGAGGTGACCCTGTGTGAAGGAGAGCAACGGTACTACTTGCTGCTGTGTGACTGGTGTGGTCACCCTTCCGGTGCCCGAGGTATATGGTTCTGACAAATCCGAAAGGTTTTTGTTGCTTTCCTGTGTATTATTCATGACGAGAGAGCAATAACGTGGCCCTATATCATGGTAGGAGGAGGGAGGTGAGGAGAGTCAGGTGAAAGAAGGCGAGTCAGGTGAAATGGGTTGGGAAACAGGACAGACGAGAGAAATGTTGGGAAAAGCGTCAGTTGTATGGAAGGGAGCGAAGAGACAGCCCGAAAGAGGAAAAGGAAGCAGAGGTAGACTTAGGAATAAGACATCTGTAATTATCAAATTTAAGAAATATGTTACAGCTATCTCAGTGGATGAGGTCGAGACAGCACGGCAGGAGATGGCCACGCTTTACAACATCTCCAGATCCTTGCTAAATCGATATTCACCACTTCATAATCTGAGGAGTGAAATGTATGGAAATTATTATCTTAAAAGTTCGATGGCTAAAACATGGCTGACCGTCCGACTTTGATTTTATGCCTTGCAAGTTGACCCCCTTGACCACGACGCTACAACCCTTGGGCATGGTGATTTGCCAGTTACTCTGACTCGTAAGGCCAGGCAATCATACCCAGGTTCCTGCCTGTGTACTCAAGGGTCACCGTACCGTCATGCTTAAGGGGTTACGAGACGTGATGAAACCCTAGACATTTACTAAATAAGTCATATAAGATTCGTTTTGAAAAGGTTCCTCCAGTATGGCGAATCTCGTATTCATAGTGACATTTATTATTGAACTGTTGATTTTTTTTTTTTTCATCCGGATTTATCTTCCAAGATGCGTGTTCCCTGCGTCTCCTGATTTCATTTTCTACGATTGTATGATATTTGTCGAGTTTCCATGTTCAGTTGATTGATGGTGAGGCTGTAACGCACACACACACACACACACACACACACACACACACATACAGAAAGAGTAGAAGTTGCAGCATTTCTGTAATTACAGAGGAGGCAGTAATCTTGCTGATGATTATAGCTTGCCGTCACCATGAACAGGCCGGTGTTGTGGACGGTAAATACAGAGAGAGGGAACGAGACATGCATTATACATATTGCATGACCCGTAACATGTGACTTGATCATCACGGGACCAAGCAGCAGCAGCTGTTACGTGTGGTGTGACGTCTGGTGACAAGCAACGTAGGGGAGGCATGGCGTATTCCTCACTTGCCCGAGGCGGCCATGACCCCCTTAGGTACTAATTCTTGGCCAGACCTTAACCCCGTACGCTCTTGTATATTCCCCATTTGATGTGGGGCTTCGCTCTGGGCGAGGGACATCCGAAATGTGGAGAAATCTTGGACGTTTTCCCCCGTTTGAACAAAATGAACTTGATACTTATCGATACTTATCATGTACCGTGTGCAGTCCTTATGAAGCTCTGTGAATAATGAACTACATCATAAGCTATAGTAAAAATTTTGTATCATGTATTGCTTAGAGCTTGTAGTCAATTCCCTCACGAGATGTATCACAGAATGTGTGATCGGTGGTAAAGACGCAATTGCTTATTAAGTTAAATGCCAGATAATAACGCATATAATGTTCTTTAATCCATGACAGTTTTTCGGTAAAATGGTATGTTCAAGATTTCTTTTATACTTTAAGATATAAGACTAAAATGCCATTAGATTCACTTTCCAAAGAAGAAGTTAGATGATAGAATATGGAAATGATTTAGGTTATTCACATCTCTCCCCTGCATTCCAGTGTTTCAGGCTTCCTGGAATAGACATGAGAGTAAAGACCGAATGTCAGGAGGGGAAAAAATAAATCCTGGCCTGGGTTGCCATTACGAGGAGTGACAGGCATGCAAACTGCGCACGGCTGGCAGCGCGGCCCAGGTGGCGGTGGTTGCTAAGGAATACCTTGCTGTTCTAAGCCTTCCAATATTCCATGAACGTGGAATTGCGTTTGCCATGTTTCCCCAAGTCTCGTTAAGGATGATACGAAAATGCCAGCGTGTCTGAGTGTCGGCGAACGTGAAGTGTGGCTGCGTTAATTCCCGTGAGTTTATTGATCGTGGTATACAGTTAACCAACCACCGCTCCCCGAGGTGTAGCGAACTGGAGGCATTGCTGGGCAGACTTTTTTTTTTTTTTTTTTAATTATTGACTCTTTGTCTAGTCTGCACCAAAATAGAGTCACGGGTCCATCTATCATTCCTCCAGTCATGGGATATTTTTTTCTCTCTTTGCGACTTCGCTTTACAAGGTGGGATGTCTGACCTGACCCAAACTGTTCCGGGGTATTTGACCCTTTGTCTTGTACGGGATCAGTAACCCTTGACCTTCCAGGAAACATTTTTCGTTCACCTGAAGTTCCCTCATAAACATGAATACGTGAGTTCATGCCATTATCATGATTCATCCCTTATAAGAAAATCAAGCCTTTTCCATGTTAAGATCGACGTGATGAAATGCCATTTTTAGTTCATAAACCTAAACCATCTTAGTTTTGACGTTAGTCTATTTTTTTATGGATAAACGCATTACGGAAGTGTTAAGATGATGTTTGCATTGGGAGAGGAATGCCTTACCCCCTGGATGTTTAAGAGTGTGGCTTTATCTACGTTGCACGTCAAAGAAGTCTTACAAATGTCAGGAATTTTCACAGGTGCTGGTGTACGTCTGCTTTTTTTTTTTCGACTCTTCTAACTTCATAGCTTGACTACATACTCCGCATGCTAGCACGTTCTTGCGTCAAGGCACTCCATCACAGACGCGCAGAAACACCTATAATCACAAATCTCTCTCAATATATATATATATATATATATATATATATATATATATATATATATATATATATATATATATATATATATATATATGGGAGTGTGTGTCATGCGAGAAGAGCTTGACACTGGCGTTGCCCCGTCTTACGCTTAACCACGTGTATATGCACCATGTATTGATTCCTGTGTATGTAACAAATGGTGTTGCAAGTGGGCAGAGGGGTCTAGGGGCGGCAGGGTGGGAGCGAACGTGAGGTAATAAATGGCGGGCAGACAGGGTGGGCCGGCAGCGGGCGGGGCCGCCCTTACCCACACCCACCCTGCTGGGGATCGATACCATGACGCGTGGGTGACACCACAGGTGGCTCACTGGGGGGTGAGGGGGGGGGCTTCCACTGTGGGTGTTTGCAGTGAGGGGCACCACAGTTGGCTCACTAGGGGGGGGACTTCCACTGTCGGTGGTTGCAGATTGTGGCTCCGCGGGTAACTCGGTGGTAAGCTTCCAACGAGGATGTTTGCATTGGTTGGCACGAAAGGTTGATGTACGGTTGGATGGTGCCTTCCAGTGTGATCGTAGTGGATGGCTTCACTTTTTTTTTTTTCCCCCGTGTGGATGTTTGCAGCGAGCAGCTCCCAGTCTGGGCGTTAGTCGTAGGTAACTCGGGTGTCATTTGTTGAAGGTAGATATATGCTTGTTATGTGTTGGATCTAGTGGTCGTTAAGGATAATAAGAGTGGGCGTGAAGTGATAATTACGATAGTTAATGGATAGTGGGTGGTGTGAGTGGATAGCTTGAGAGGTAGTACCGAGAGCAGAATGTTCTAGGATGAGTGGCTTCACAGAGTCATGTTTGAGTGTCTAGTAACGCAAGGGAGGTGGGTGACACATTGGAACGTTGAGTGAGGCAGGTGACTCACGGGAGGTTTTGTGGGGGTGGATGACTCAGAGGAGGTCTTGTGGGGTCAGTGGTAACTGACAGACGTGCGTGTGTGTAGATGTTTTCAGAGGCTGGCAGTGAGAGGTCGCCACAGTAGCGCGCTATCTTGATGGATTTTCGGTGATGAGGAGCTGTGGAGTCACATGGCCAGAATGTCGGACGGGCATGCGGGGAGAAGGCGGGGACAAACGTGATGGGTCTCGTTCTATCCGGTTTGATGAAGGCCAGTCGACCGTGGGGAGGAGGGGGAGAAAGGTTGATAGTACACGTGGAAGGATTTTGTAGGGAGGTGGGTAAAGGTGGCGGTAGATGGTCAGAAAAGGCGGCTTGGAGAAGAGAAAGAGGTATTGGATAGGAGACCTGAGATGCAGGTGTTGGGTTCGAGACCTGGGTAGAGAAAGAGGTAGCTCATCTTTAGGGAGCATTTACCATCTGACGCGCAAACGGGGTTCAGAAGAAGGTTGGCGAGCTCCAGAAGTGTGGGGCTGTGAGGTGAGGGTTTGAGGAGAGAGTTAGGTTGGATTCCTAAGGTGTGGGGTTGTGCCACGTGAGGGCTTGTGGACTCTTGGGTAGCTGAGGAGGTGAGAGGAACTCATATGATTACCATTGGTTGTGATGAAGGTCAGCACCAGCACAGCTACCTGAGGCCAGCCACTATGGGGACTTGGCTCACGGTGCAAATGTATATATATTGTGCGTTAGGTGCAAGTCTGAACGTTCCTATAGAATCACTAACTCCTGTAATAACTTCAGGATTATCTCATGCTATCCATGTCTTCCTCTGCCATGTTCTGTGAGGAGTCCGTAACTCATTAATCTCCCCTCCCTCCTTCCCAATAAGGTCTGTAACTTCCGCGGTTCAAAACATTCTTCAGTTTTCGTAAGATCCCAGTGTCAGTTGCTTTACCAGGAACCTCGCAACCCACGTCAGCCTTGCATCCATTGACCCTTTGAACACGACGATCCTACCTTTAAAGGTCAAAGACGAACTCATTATACAGAAAATTCGTTCTTTCGTATTTATGGATCGAACCATCGTGCTAGTCAATAATGAACTTTGACGAGTTCTTAATTAATTGCTATATGACAATGTTAGATCCTAACCAACGCTTCTATGGTACAGTCATATAAACTAGAAATGATAGTTATTTGTCTCTCGCCTGCATCACAGACGAACTCAATCTTCCACTGGATGGCCATCAGGAAATGAAAATTCCACTGTGACGCATCGTGGACCCGTGCGTGCCATGTGGAATATCATCAGCGGCGACCTTTCCCTGGTGGGAGGCATGTGTGGGCTGGCTGGCTCACGTTGTCTGGCCACGCCTCCCGCTTGTTTCTAGGGCAGTAGGCTGAAGTAACGCCGACCTTACCTCATTTTTCCTTGCCAACGTCGACTACGAATATATATATATATATATATATATATATATATATATATATATATATATATATATATATATATATATATGAATGAACGTTGAAAACGATAATTGATAAATTGATAGTTCAACTGTTTACAGTGAGTATTTTCACGTTTTATGATGGCAAAAGTGTCCAGGTTTTGTCTCCGCACATAGACCTTTACATGTACACCACTGGCTTTCCTGCAGACGTCATGTTCGAAATATGACGTATTGTTTATTGAAAGCTTTAAGCTGGAGACCTAGTCTGTTCTTGTGGGTGCTGGTGGAAGTGAAGGAGATATTAGGCGGTTCAAAACTGCATGGAAAATGAAATTCTCGATGTTGTCTTCCCGTTCGGACGTGGACTAGGTTCACCATGCCGACTGTCCGTGTGAGTTGTCTTCGACGAATGAAAGTTTCTTTTCATGTTGCTGTTGCCGAGTTAATCAAAACCCCCCCTCACCTTCAGCATGACAGTATGATGGCATGGCCTTTAACCTGACCATTGATAGTCGTATTATAAATCGTGTCATCACCCAGTGATGGCACCGTCGTCCTCAATGCCCATGCCGGGAACTAGGTGTACTTTTTCGCGTGCACCGCAACTTATTCATAGCCTCAGAATAACCCGCATTTACCGGGCCCCACCCGCATTTTAGTGTAACCTGGGAATATCTGGGGAAAAAAACACATGCCTCTAATCATGAAAGATATGGTTCATCGATCAGTTCCGCGAAATGCCACACGAGACGCAGGAAACCTAACGCTGACGTGAGTCCCTATACACTATGTGTGAGCGAGGAGACCGCGTCATCAAATTTGTGGGATTGCCTTAACTTCGCACGCCAGTGAAAATTAGTCTGTTCATGCTTGCTGAACACACACAACCTGGAAACTCTCAGAGCAGTGCAGACCGTTCATGAACATCGAAGAAAGTTCGGAAACTGTCAGTGATATTATTGTCATGTATTTCTCAACTCTGGAAGAAAAGGAAACAACCACAGCCCTTCTTCAATGACTAATTCATTTTTTTCTTTGAGAAAAAAATTAGCACAAATTGATAGCACTTACGAAAGTGCAATTATTTATCTTTCAGATGTTTAGAAAAATCTTTTGACTCTGGCATATATGATGTGATTAGGCACTGTTCAACCATGACAGTCATATTCTTTTTCTCTCATCAAGAGCCTACTCAAAATATGTTACTCTAAAATAAGAAGCGAAACAAGGTCAGATTCCAAGCGCATTATCGAATGTTTCCCGACACTACGGCGAAGGCCTTCATTTTACTTCCCCGGCTGACTGTCGACATTCACCTCATGCCGGTTCGGTTTGTATATAATAAGCTGATTGTTGTAGATATATCCTGTCTCGCTGAACAAGCTGTTAACGGCATGTCATTCTTGATACATCCTATGATGTACCAGAAATATAATACTAAAGTAATTTCACGTTAACAATACTTGGTAGTCAGCCCGGTAAATTTTCGGAAATTTCCGTCTGTTTATCACAGACAATGAATTTTGTTTTTCCCAGTTGTTTTTCGGTGGAGGGATATCCCCCCTTGTTGTCGAAACGTTCGGTGTGATGCGGGCACATTGGCATATGTCACGTCTCGCAGCACTCCAGATTCTACGGAAACAATTCACCTTCCTTCACTGTTAGTTACTCCTCACTGCCTGAAGAAACATGACAGATGGAGGGAAAGTAAATGAAAGGTGCAATATTAACGAGAATTTTTTTCCTTGTGTGTGTGTGTGTGTGTGTGTGTGTGTGTGTCAACTCCGTGTCTCCAGAATTGTTCTAAATGGGTAACTTGGTTGATTTTTTTTCATGATTTTATGTTTCTAAGGTTACCTCATTTCAGTGTGGAATATATAAGTTCTTAATTGTCTTTTCATTTTTGTTAGCTTTGTTAGTCGAGATGATGATGACCTTGTAATATTTCATCATCGGTGTTAGTTAACATTATTTATTCTTAACATGTTCCTTCTATACCAAGTATGATTAGATTGTTAACATGTATATCACCATAGGTGTTATTGCATCCATTATCCATGTTAACATCAGTTCCATCAGCTGTAGTGTTCCTCATACAAGGTAATGTATATATATTTTTTTTTCATAGTTTGCTGCAACCGCCACACTTTAATTAAGGAGGGTGAAGTGGGGACGTGAGGTGAGGAAGAGGAAAAAAATGAGGGAAGAGGAGGAATCTTTATGAGTGAAGGAAAGTAAATTATGAGGACGGGTTAAGGAATGATAGAGGAGGAGAGAAGAGGAAGAATGGAGGAGGAATGATAAGAAAGGATGGAAAATAGTAATAGTAGAACGGATGGAGAAGATTAGAAAGTACGAGATTTGCACCATGGAAGATAAAGGGATCGATGTCGGATGAGCGAATTTGGTTCAATAAAGAGGAACGGCCGAGGAAAATCCCGTCTCATTTTACAGCAGCCGGATAATAATAATATTAATCATGCCACAGACTTTAGCTACGTGGTGTTAGTATCAAACATTTGTCGGGTATAGACTTTTTATTTGTTTTTGTGGTAATATTAAGTAGTTCTTGCTTGGAATTGTGAGACTAGAAGGCAGCGCCGGGTCGTTTCTGAAGAACGAGTTGCCAATTACCCCGGGGGTTTTATGCAAAGTGTGAGGGGGTGGCGGGCGAGCTTCCTCCCTCCCTCTTTCCCTCCTTTTGGAATCTTCCAGAATCAAGACTCGTTAGCGGACATTCTAGGGCTCAGATTTTACTGATTAGCATACAAGAAGAGAAATAGTTCAAGTATACTTCTATTTGATACACGTGTTGCATGGTCACTTTTTTAATCTGTATCTTGACAAGGAGGTTAGATATACAAGATTGAGAAATACTGAGAACAGCAAAGATGAAAATTACACATAACATATATTTAGCTTTCGGATTTTCCTTTAACACAGTGTTTAAGAGAACGTTTTGCTCAGTAGCACAGTAGCACAACGGTACGATCCTTGAGCACGACGATACAACGCTTCTCCATGACGGCATGGCCTTTGACCTGACCCTCAGGATGAACCATGCCAAACGTCACACCAGCAGCCTCGAGTCCTACCATCTTTCACTGTGTGGTGAACAACAGTACATAACTCATGGTACAACGACATAACAGAAAAGCTAAGCATTGCCATGATGATGGACGGCCGAGTGATGATGGTTTCCATGGCGACGTATATTCATTGTATATACAGAGAGGGACGAGTGGTGGTGTTATTTGAAAATGGTTCTCTTCCCTTGTCGTCACATTCCAGCCATCAGACAAGCCCTTGTTTTTCTTCCTTGTCTGCTCGCTGTTGGACACACTTTGTCGTGGTTGACCCAGTATACCAGTACATATATATATTAACTAAACTTCTTGAATCAATATACTAGCTATGGAGAGCTCAGTAATTCTGGTGAATCATAACGTTATTGTTCAGTGGATATACATATTTTGGAGTCTTACTGTATATTGCAGAGGATAATATCTTCGTGAGGCGGAGGGATTACGACATGGTGTAGCGTCTAGCGAGAGGATTGGCTTCTGAACATACGAACAACATGGAGTAAGAGCG
Source organism: Panulirus ornatus (assembly GCF_036320965.1). Classification (NCBI taxonomy): domain Eukaryota; kingdom Metazoa; phylum Arthropoda; class Malacostraca; order Decapoda; family Palinuridae; genus Panulirus; species Panulirus ornatus. The sequence continues at coordinate 3,591,761 of NC_092270.1, forward strand.
ACGGCGTCAGTGTACCAGGAAGGTCATACATGCCAAATCCGCTTCCTGAGTACGACGTTATGACCCTTGAGTGTGATAATGGCCTGGTCTTTTATTTGACTCCTATGGTTCAAGTCAAAGGTCACGTCATCATATCAAGCGGTCACAGCGTCATACTTATTAAGGGTCATTTCATGATTAGGGCTCGTTCTGTGCTCAAGGGTCAAGACCATCTTACTCAAGGGTTTTCATTCAGGCAGTTTCGTTGTGTGTCAGGCGTAAAGTAAAACATTACCACGAGAAAATTACAGGAACTATGTGCATAATACTTAGAAGAATTCCGACACGCATGTACTGCTATTTATGGGGTATGAGAGGAAGGAGAAAAACTAAATTTGAAGGGTTTAACTCAACAACAGTGAGTGAATATCTTAAGTATGTCTCAAGAGTATCTCAAATGTTAAAAAAAAAGAGATTTGGAGTAATGGTATTTTGGTTGTATTTGCTGAGAACAGAACATTAATCGTGCGCCTTGAGCACGACTGTACTGCACCTGGGGCAAGGCGTTACGACTCTTGGCCTGGCCTTTGACCTAAACCTTAAGGGTTAGGTCACTATACCTAAGGGTCGTAAGGTTAAACAATCATTGATTACGGAACATCTGTTATTTGAGAAAACGTTACCCATGCGAACTACTACATGTGAAAATAGAAGCGAGTTTATCGGTAAAATGGAAAGTTTAGTTATCTTTCCAATGAAAGAAAGTCACACACATACGTGTTCTTAGTACTTTGATTACGAAAATTTTATATTTACTTTCCTGCTAACGAGTAAAGTTGATAGCAGTGTCGTAAACATTATACTGACACTGGGATCTGGACGGTCTACTTCTACTACTACTGTTATCCAGATCAACATCGACTGTCCATCATGTAAATAGGGATTGGATGATTAGAGACGTGGAAAATGCCGCTAACAGACAGCAATGTTGAAATATCAGACACGGTTCCTTCGCCCACGAATGATGTTTTCATGAGGTTTATTTACTGTGGATTCACATGCCAGTTATGACTGCCTTTTGTGTATCATAGTTGTTTTGGTTTTCACATAACATTTCTTCATTTTGCAAGAACTTCTTGTTCTTTTTGTGTCCTTGTCCGTCATGGCTGTCTGGTGTTCTTACAACTCCTGTGCTTGAATGGCTGTGTTCGAGCCCTAAGTCCATGGGCAGTTTTCATTTGATATCACGGCAGTAGTCAAGCAAACACTGAGTTGATTGGTCATCCAATCCCCAAACAAAGCTCGTTGCTTTCTGGTAATATCCTTTCGCCGTGCTGACTGGTCGACACCTCACACCTGACTGACTATCTTGGGATGCAGTGAGGGGAAAAAGACGAGGCTTAGTTTACTTCATATGGCCTTGCTAATCACTGAAAAATTCTGCCTTTTTTTTCCCAGCTTCAGTACCCGGAATAGATGCAGTATCTCAGAGCTGCGTCTCAAAAAAAGTTTCGAGGAAAGTAATTTTACGGAGGAATTTTTTACAAAAGGAGCGCTACGCCAGTGTGGCAAAATGGAAGTTGCCTCTTCATCTGCTTTGACTGGTGTAATTTACGGTGTAAATCCGTCATGGCGTCTTTTTTTGTTTCATGGAATTTTCATGTTGTTAGCAAGCTGTAGGATACCTCATCTTGTTAGCAAGCTGTAGGATACCTCATCTTGTTAGCAAGCTGTAGGATACCCCATCTTGTTAGCAAGCTGTAGGATACCCCATCTTGTTAGCAAGCTGTAGGATACCTCATCTTGTTAGCAAGCTGTAGGATAACTTATTAGCAAGCTGTAGGATACCTCATCTTGTTAGCAAGCTGTAGGATACCTCATCTTGTTAGCAAGCTGTAGGATACCATCAGAGTCCTAGCTGGGTAAGGTTAGGTGCGCAATCTTTCGTGCCGAAACGAAATGTTAGGCCTTCATGCATATGTACGTTTCCCTTTTGACGCCGTGAAGTGGATTATATCCAGTCAGTGACTCTTTAAGGAGGAGCGTTGAGTAATGACGTCAAGCAGCCATCATGTTAGAGCCTTGCTTGGTAATGGTGTCATGTGGCGTGTGACCAGACTTGGGACATGGTTTCGTGGCAGGGGTTGATGTAAATTTATCCATCGGATTATTGGCAACAGCAAACGGCTTTGACGGAACATCGGCTTATTACAAGCCATAGTCTCCCATCACCATCATCACTCTCACGAATCAAGTGTTTTAAGACGATTTGATTAAAAAAAAAGGGATAAACATGACCGATGGGTTGCCTCAGTCCCAGTACTGAAGTGGCTCAGGGGTTATATTCAAGGCACACTCACGTTAGGCTTTTACAACACTTGTCTGTGCACTGATGAATTGGAAAAGACAAAGATAGCGTGTACCTGCCAAGCAAGGAATTAGTATACTACTATTTCATAGGTCGAGAGTCTCTCACCTTGAGAACTACAGATATCACGTACATGTTATGTTGCCCGGTTAGCCGTAAACATTTTCTTTTTGTAAAGAGTTTCTGGCTGGGTTTTGTAAATATTATTTGTTTAATAATATGTATCGTGGTATTTCTAGCATGTAGAATCGGTAGTTAACCGAAATTACCGCTTCAGTCGGTAAGGTTAAGTGCCATTTTCACAAATGGTTGAGAGACTTGAATGTACAGGATTGGATCTTGTCCTCACCCTTCTCGCTTGTAGGAGCGACGTAAGTTTCCTAAGATTTTAATTTGTTCGTGGTATGTTAACGATTAGGTAGTTATACGATCTATTTGATAGACTGATGTAACATAAATTGCTTCATTAGGCAGTGATACGATCTATTTGATAGACTAATGTAACATAAACTACATCATGTAAATCCTTCACAAGTTACTTCGCTGAAGTAGGTTATACGTTGGTTGGGATTTTCGACCCGTGGCAGTCGATATACTCCCTGTTCACAAACCAAGAGTAAAGAGTGGATTTCCTGCTCGTGGATTACGTCACTGTCTGGCTGTACCGTGTCTCGACATGGGCAGGTCTGCTTTAAGGTTTATGTAGGCTATCCAGATTGCGGAAAAGCGACTTCTTCGTGACCCCCAAAAAGTAGACAGTCTGTTTTCAGGTCATGCGTAATACAACTACATGCTCTGAGCAGTAAGAGCAAAGTCTGCTTTGATGTTCTCTGTGGCACTTGTGTAAGTGTTGTATTCTTGTAACTCTTTGTCCTCCTGCTTCGTGAATTGTGCGGTGACTGTGTGGGTAACAGTGTCTTCTTGACCGTCCTCTGAGGGTTGACATGGCAGTCTTTGTAAGTAAAATCTGGAATTGATTCTCCTCGACATTCTTGGGCCATGTTGACACGTTGGGCGAATGTTTGTTGCAGGTTCGAACCCCACTCCCCGCCCTCTCCTAACCGGACCGTGTGTTGGTGTGGCAACTGCAGTCGTCCCATTATTTACCTCATGTGGTTAATAGTTACAGAGGGTGTCCTGAAATAATGAGTGATCGATCCGTGTTGCGGTTAACGGGTCTCTCCGGCGCAGCAGTGTATTGTTTTGTTTTCATCTGTTCTTTGGCGAAAATTGTATATGATTCTTCCAAGACTGATTTAATACACTTGTTTTTTCACGCTTATCAGGACGATCTTGAAGAGAGTGAGGTAAGTGACTCATAGCAAGCTTAACTGCCGCTTAGAGTTTAAGCTTTTAAGCTCGTGGTTTATGTTATTTTTGATAATATTTTGAGAAATATCCTTAGGTTATAGCGGATGTGGTTTGTCCTGTACTAGATGTTCACTGTTCACCTTCCTTACCTAGCCTGTGGAGCAGATTTACGTTAATAGGTTGAGTTTTTTTTTTCTACGCATGGAAGCGAAAATAGTGCCGCTCCCTTCTCAGTAGTTCTAGAGAGCCTTTTGTTCTTTTCCCTTTACGTGAACGATTTGTCTTCATGTCTGTGCTCCCCTTCAACGTGAGAGAAGGAATGCCGCATTCCCTTGCCTGTGCACTGAGAGAGAAAGAACTTGCCTTCCCCCTATCTACACGAGGAGTGTCTCCCCCTTCTTTCCCAACAGAAACAAGTCTGTAAGTCTCCTCTCCATCTGTATCCTCAGAGTGAAAGGCGAACACCAGCCAACCCCCTGTTAAGAGAAGATCCTCACTGGCTTCCATCTTCCCTTTATGATAAGTGTCCCATCCTGTTTACCATGGTGGTGGGGGAATCTTTCTTCCTCTCTCGTGACAGAGCCTCAGCCTGCTCACACCTCTTTAAATTAAAGTAGCTTCCTGTTGCTAGCTCTGTCTAGATGGACTTTTTTCCCCTTGGTTGTTGGCTACGAATACAAACGTGTGTACGTAGAATGTTACATTAGCGTGATGGTTTATGGTCTTCGTCCTAAGGATTTAAAGTAGAGGTACCAGCCGAACCGTTCTCATTTTTATATTACTGTAGTAGTAGTAGTAGTAGTAGTAGTAGTGGTTGGTCTTCTTCCACTGTGTCTGAATTTCTTTTTTTCCAGTTGTCACCACATTGATGAATGTACATACAGCGAGCACCCACAGATGGTGTCAGGTTGAAGGTGAAGGAATACAGACGTCAAGGTATTATGCGTCGTACGGCTGCCACCCGCGGGAAGGCAAGAAACTGCTTGTAGTACCACAGTCTAGTGTGGCGGTTGAAGCTGTAGTATGGCTTCCAGGTCTCGAAGAGACTTCGTGGTTGCTTGGCAGCCCGTGATTATTTAGTGGTTATTTAGTGGACTAGTCGGAATCGGTAGGTCAAATCATTTCCTTACAAGTTCATTTACTACGACGTACGTTTCCAGTGCTGTGTTAGGATAGCTTAGGTACAATTCTCTGTGAGGAGAGCTTCGTAGTATTCCTGTGGCGATACCAAAAAAATATTCGAAATTTCTCACAGACGTTAATTTTTTGCAGACACTGAGATTCATAGAAGAACTCTGAAGGAACGAAAAGATGTTTTAATGGTAGCAAGCTCACCGAGGCCGGGGACGAACTCATACCCGTTGCCATCTTGGAAGTCGAGACAGTGTAGGGTTCACACAGTAAATCAAATATACCTTGCCAGACCTTCGGTCGGGAAGCTCCTCCCCATGGCCCTCCCATCGTAACCTAGTTATGGTTCAAAGGAAAACGAACCGACGAAAATATACTAACCGGCAAAATAATGCTTGAACGACTGGCGCAGCAAACTGATCGGCAATATAAATACAGCGTTATATATATTCATGAAAATTTTCACGGATTAGAAGTGGTGAGATTGGCCGGATCAGTTGGATTTTGTTACCGGACATATGTTTATCATATTGGTCGTGACTGTTGGCAAAATATACCAGTAGTTGTTTGCGCTGCTACCTGGACTCTGTACAGAACCCATAAAGGTTAGTTTATGCCACTAGGAGTTACTGCCCTTGTGTTTGTGTCTTGGCAGGTGTATGTATATTGTTCGGGCAGGTGCACTGGTTGAAGCGCTACACACTAGGGTAAGCTAGGTGCACGAGACAGGCAGGAACAATGGCGGGGTATGATAACGTGGTGTTTGACCTCACTTCTAAGAATCAGGTCCAGACCATCATTTCCTAATGGTCTTACCTTTGTGTTGACAGGTTCAGGATGTGGTATGGTGGTTTATTTATGAAGATTTGATTTTTTGATTTATAGGAGCAAGTTAAGGACAGATAGTGAGTTGCAGTATCCGTGTGTTAGTAAGACGTAGCGATGTGTGTGTGTGTGTGTGTGTGTGTGTGTGTGTGTGTGGAGGATGTAGGATTGCGCAGGAGTGGTGTGTGTGTGTGTGTGGGTGTCTGACTTCACAGGTTATGGGATGGGGAGGCGGCCATCGATCGCCTGACCACTGACCTTCATGGGTGGGAGATATATTGATCCCTGCACCACACACACACACACACACACACACACACACGAGTTACACTCTTCCCAGGACGCGCCCGCAGTACTGGCTAAGGGGTTGGGAGGCCCACCAAGAGGACGGGGGAAAACAGGTGCAAAATTCCCGGGGCCCTGGGTCTTCAGGGGGCCCGGACGAGATGAGAAAATGCGAAAATGTTTATAGCGACCACACAAAAGAAATCTATATATATATATATATATATATATATATATGTTTTCTTCTTTTACCTGTGTGGAGGCCCCGAATAACTTATTTTTCGTCTACCTGTATGGGGCCCGACCCAGCTCCCTGTTCGGGACGGACTTAAGGGGCCAATATATGCCAGAGAAAGACCATGGACTACTCTGTGGTCTTTAATGCCGACCCGTCCCCATGACCCGCGTCATCTCTCGCCGGTCCTTGGGGTAGGTCGCCTCTAGAGGGTAAAAGAGAATTGACTACAGAACCGCTATAGCGTCTCATGGCAGCTGACTAGCAAACCTTGCTATGCGATATATATATATATATATATATATATATATATATATATACACACACACGAACAAAGTGCATATGAACGTGCACCTTCATAGAACATACAAGCCTTCAACAGCCAGGATCGAACTCGGGACGCGTGTGCAACAGGCGAGAGCGCTACCGCTAGGCAATGATCGCTCCTAATAGGATAATGACTATTCGAATACTATGCACTCGAATACCCTTCGTCTCACGTTGGTGAGCAACGGGGTCTACATCGGTCATTTCCCATCAGGCTCACATAGCCAGCCAGCACTTTATTCGTATTCATATACCTCTGCGTTGTACAGTTAGGTTTGGTAAAATGCTATCTGTTGGCTGTGTGAGCCTGATGGGAAATGACCGGTGTCAACCCCGTTGCTCACCAACGTGAGACGATGGGTATTCGAGTACATAGTATTCGAATAGCCGTATTCCTATTAGGGGCGATCATAGCCTAGAGGTAGCGCTCCCGCCTGTTACAAAGGGGTCCCGAGTTCAGTCCTGGATGTTGGAGGTTTGTATGTTATATATATATAGAGAGAGAGAGAGAGTACGACCTGTGAATGTTATTTGAGTGGCAGAAGTGCGTGGTATCTCTTTCCAGTTTAACTGTATAGATAGCGCTTGGTTTACTGAAAATAATATTATTTCATGGGTCTAAGACGGTCTTGTCTACTTGAAACTTACTTTTCCCTCATGTAGTATAGTATAGTAAGCCTTGACTTCCTCCCTTCAACCCAATGAGATGTATTTTCATGTATGAATTTTATTTTTTCTCTTTTTTTCATTCGTTTCACTGATGGCGGAAAAACGTGTGAGTGTTTTAAATCATTTTGTATTTCTAAGCATTGATTACAGTTGATACATTTTGGAATTTTTCTTTTTTTTATCCAAATATCGTTATTTAGAGTTAGTGTTCTGTAAGTACCAAGTTCCTCTGTCATAACTGGAGTCCTTAAAATGATCAATATGTACCTTGTATTCTGTAGTGACAACACTCTCGTACGTCATTAGCGGATGCCGGGTTTCCCTAAGGCAATGTCCACAGAAAATGGAAATACCAGTAAGCCGGATCTTCAAGGGGATTGGGCCTTCCAGGTAGCTGGATCCTTCAGGGAGACAGGGTTTTCCAGGACCCCGATTCCCCTAGAAGCCTGTCGTCCAGTAAGGATGGCTTTTCCAGAGGGTTGGAGCTTCAGAAGCCATTTGGATGGCTTTGGAAGGCCGAGTTTTCTAGGAGGCCGGGTCTTCCAAAGGATTGAGTATTATAAGAAGCCTGGATCTTCCAGGAGGGCCTTAGGTCCTCTAGAAGATTTGGTCTTCCAGAGAGCCGGATCCCTCGGGAGGCTTGGTCCCCCGAGAAGCCGGGTCCCTCCGGTAGGCGGATATTCCAGTGGCGGTTTCGAAGGATGCCGGAACTCGTCGAATGTCGCCATGCGTCAGGAGAGGTGGCGGAGATTTATTGGACGGCCGCCAGATATCACGGTCGTGCCAAATGATGTAGGTGTTCCCTTCCCCCCCTCATCCAGACACCTTTTGCTATCATTGTACAGTTTGGTAAATCTTCACACTAGGCAGAGTGTGCCGGTACCTACATTCAAACTGGAAATATCACCTGTGTGGCAACATAAATCTATAACTGTGATCAGGTGAGTTGGCAGTAGTGCAATACTCCAGTGGTACGAGCTGTCATGGGCTTTACAGAGAGATATAAATGGCTATGATGAAATAAGCTAATTTGGAGACTTGATACACACACATTTCTCCTTCACTTAGAAGTATGTGTCAGTCCTGATATCGAGTTTATCTACAGTATTGTAAGGTTGCCTTTATGGCCTGAGCGACATTATCATTTCATTGTGTACATGGAAAGACGGGCGAAAAGAAAGTAGAGAAATGTATGAAGTAAGAGGACTTTTTTTATGCCAAGGTTAGTGGTTGTATATACTCAGTGGATGGCGAGCATGCGTCGGTGTCCGAATAGCTTGTGAAGGCATGAGGAAGCGGGCCCCATCAACCAGATGTCCACTTCGTGAAGGCATGAGGAAGCGGGCCCCATCAGTCCAGATCTCCACTTCGTGAAGGCATGAGGAAGCGGGCCCCATCAGTTCAGATCACTTTGTGAAGGCATGAGGAAGCGGCACCATCAGTCCAGATCTCCACTTCGTGAAGGCATGAGGAAGCGGCCCATCAGTCCAGCTCTCCACTTCGTGAAGGCATGAGGAAGCGGGCCCCATCAGTCCAGATCTCCACTTCGTGAAGGCATGAGGAAGCGGGCCCCATCAGTCCAGATCTCCACTTCGTGAAGGCATGAGGAAGCGGGCCCCATCAGTCCAGATCCACTTCGTGAAGGCATGAGGAAGCGGCACCATCAGTCCAGATCTCCACTTCGTGAAAGCATGAGGAAGCGGCCCCATGAGTCCAGATCCACTTCGTGAAGGCATGAGGAAGCGGCCCCATCAGTCCAGATCTCCACTTCGTCATCATTTCACTTCAAAGACCCGATACTAGGAGGCGACTACAGGATCAAAGGCGCCCGCTCAGAATTCCAAAATGGTGTCTCTTATGTTCCGCTGATGAACAGTATATTGATCTCCACGACCTGCTGGTGGGTTTGTGGCTTCACTAACCTTTTTAACATTTACTGAAGGGTTGGTAGATTGTTCCTGCTTGTAAAGAACTTCGCGGCTGCCACGGTCATTAAGGCCGACAAGTTATAACCTTGAATATGTATATAATGAAAACTTTGATGTTTTTTTTTTTTTTTTTTCTCTGAAGAGACTTTCAAAGGATGGTAATTTAATTTCTGAGCGCCAGTTCCCATCCATAACGAAGAATAGAATCGGTCTATACAATATTCTGATTGGCTGCCATGCTGTTTACACACACAACAGTTTACAATTTACATCCATTTAATCCCACATATTCAGTGGTTCATCTTACAATCTTCATTTTTATTACAATTTCGAAGGCTTTTCTGATGTTCTTTTTTTTGGTAAGATATTTGAGCGTCCTGAAGCTACAGAAATTCCTTTGCCCCTGGATGCCCTCAGTGTGATGTCTTTTACGTTTCTTTCTCCCTAGTTCCTCCCTGGTACAGGAATGCCCATGTTTCCTCCTTCATGTGCCATATACATGATGAGGGTGTACGTTGCCTTAGCATTATCTTATGTGAAGGTGTTGGAAGATTTTTCTTTGGGTTATTTTAACTTCATAGTGACTGCCTGTTAATGACCCTTTCATTTGATAGGTCTAAGGCCCAGATAACCACCCAGCCTTTCCCCGTTACGTAAAGAGTCGTCATCATGCACAGGTGTTGGTTCAGGCGGCGCATGATGGCCATGACCAGACGGAAGCGGTGGAGGGTAAGTTCGGGTGGGTGCAGGGCGTGCTGGTGCGTTGCCTCCTCAACATCTGGGGCGTCATCCTCTTCCTCAGACTCTCCTGGGTCACCGGACAGGCTGGCGTGCGTAAGTATGTTTGAACAGTTGTTTTATTACGCTTCGATCATGGCGGTATGGCCCTTTAGCACGACCGTGCCGTAGCCGTTGGACTTTAACTTCAACAGTAAGGGGAAAGATCACGTCATTGCACCTAAAGGTAGCACCATCGTGCTAAAGGGTTCTATCGTATTGCTCAAGAGGTTCGTTATAGAAACGTGTGTGTGTAGGATAGCCTCTGTGGCTGTCGAGCTACATGCGACTTTCGGCTTATTGATTGATAGTGTGTGGGCAACGTTGTTTGAGTGATTGATTGATTCATACTCGTTATTGCCCAACTTGGTCAGCAACAGGTAATGTTGTGAAGATTTAAAACAAGTGTATCTACCGATCTTTGTCGTGGGTAAGTAAACACAAACTCGCTTTTTTTTTTTTTTTTAAGGTTTAGGACTATGTTTACTTGTATTCGCTGGACAGCTCTGGTAACACGAGCAACTGTAAGATCATCACGACACCCAGCATAACCATACAGACAAACAGTAATTGCAAAGAACGAGCTAGCCAGGTTTTGGCCTAGCGAATCATGCAACGGTAAACAGCACATTTATGAAAAGTTCAGTGTTGATAGCCAGGGAAGTGGACACTGTGTGACACTTCACAGGTAATCTCCGTCCAATGATAGATATTGACACTTCATCCTTTGATGGCAATTTGATTGGACATTCTTAAGGAAACGGTGGGGGGTGTGATGGGTGGCATCCAAGATGAAAATTTTAAGAAATGGGAAGGACTTTTGATCTACATACAACTACAGTTCACGGAGACCAGACCATTGGCTTGGTCTCCGGAATATTTTTTTCTAAACATTGACGTGAGTGCAACACAGGCATGTGAGGCTTTTAAGGTTCAGGTGTAAAGTATGAGTGAGGCAGTGTATCTTTGAGCACTCAATTATACTGTACTGAATTTGGTGTTGTGAATGCATATCGCCCACTTCCTCCAGTGTTCTGTTTACACTGGACTTGTGTCTTGTTTGTATGTTTGTCGTATATGTTACCACAGCATATGTAAACTGCAGCCCATTTGTTATGTCCACAGTGGAGGGTATGCTGATCGTGACCTGTGGCAACATAGTCACCTCCATCTCCGCCCTCTCTATGTCCGCCATCTCCACCAATGGCCAAATCAAGGGAGGTAAGTCACTGCTCACATTAAGGCGCTAGACGTTGGCGTCCAGTGTGCCACAAAGAAGCGAGGAGCTTAATGTGGTGAGGTATTCCAGTTCATAAGTAATGACTTGGGAGCGGAACAAGGAACTTGCTATAATGAAATTAGTTTTCGCACACACACACACACACACACACTAGTTTTTGATGGGTGTATGTCTGGTGGGATATTTAAGACGTTTAGGTGGGCTGCTTAGTGCGCTCCGGGTCATTTTGGTAATTATACTTTTATTCTTTTTTGTGTTTACCGGTGGGGGTGGGGGGAGGAGGTTCTCTGAGTATAGGGTGTTCAAATGTGAGGCAGAGGCAGCAGTTTCTTCATTTAAGAGTTTGATTGTTGGTTATGGAGTGCTTTAGACTTGAAATGATTAGTGATGCTGCCAAGCTTATTAAGTGAGATTGCATTAGAAGGACTTCTTTATTTTTTTTTTTTTTTTTTTTTTTTTTTTTTTTTCTCGCTATACATGTTGAACGCCTGTGGTTGTTTGGGAGTTGGCGATTGTACCGGGTGCTTCGTTTGTGTGGTTTGCAACTATGTTGTATTCACTTTTGACACGGTTGATGACGAGGCAGGTGAAGTGGAGTTTAGGTTGGAACAGATAAATTGTTGTTCGTAGAGAATAGTATGGGATTCTTTTTCTTATCCATACTCGTACCGGTAAGTGTTATATAGAGGGTGTTCAGTTCGTTATGTCTGTTGTTCTGATGGTTATGGTGCGGTAGTGATTATTATATGTTTTTAGTATATGGTGCTCATTGTGGTTAGTTCTGTTGAGTGGAAGTGGTTAAGGATTCAAGGTGACATGATGGTGTAGATTGGATTTGTGTGTCTGGGGTAAAAGGGTGAAAGTAGACTTCTGTGGTAATGTAGACATACTGTTTTGGGTGAACCGGTATTCTGACTATGATTTAGTGTTTCCTGTTTGTTGATGCTTAGATAGTGTCATGGTGCTGTGGTGTGACTGTGAGATCATTTACATGCGAAAGTACTTCATATTGTGGTCTGCAGATGATGCAAAGTCATAAGGGAAGAGATTGAGAAAGAACCTTCCGTCTTATGTGGACCTCCGTCCACCTTAATGGGTATGTGGATCTTTTCACCTTATACCTGGTTGTGTGTACTCCCTCTACCTTAAACCTGTATACTGGATATGTGGATCCCCCTCCATCATTTACCTGGATGCTTGAATCAATTTCCACCATATGCCTGGATATGTGGACCCCCTCCACCCTATACCTGGGTGTGTGGACCGCCTCTACCTTATACCTGGGTGTGTGGACCCCCTCCACCTTATACCTGGGTGTGTGGACCCCCTCCACCTTATACCTGGGTGTGTAGACCCCCTACACCTTATACCTGGGTGTAGGACCCAGTTTTTTGTCAGCTTGAACCAATGGGTGTCTAAGTTAGTCATCTTGATTTCTCCAGGTGGCACATACTACATGATCAGCCGCTCGCTGGGGCCGGAGTTCGGCGGTGCCATTGGGCTGATATTTTCCCTAGCCAACGCCGTCGCCGCTTCTATGTACATCGTGGGCTTCTGTGAGTCTATCAACGACCTGCTGCGTTCTCTTGGGACCCAGATCTTCGACGGTGGTGTGAATGATGTGCGGCTAGTTGGGAGCATCACGCTTGTTGTCCTGTTTGGTATCTGCATCATCGGCATGGAATGGGAGGCCAGGGTACTTCCAAACAGTATTTGCAGCTTTTCCGTACTCACAGCTGTCGTACTTATGTTTGTCTTTTTTTTATATTTTTTGAGATGCCCATAAAGAATCAACTCTTTCCCCTGATGTTCATATTTTGCATGTTTGTGCAACTTTTCATGGCAAACATCTTCATATACGTATAATACTCAAACACTCACTTCATGAGGAAATGATTGTCATTACGTATATGTGTGAATTTTATGTGAACATATAAATAATAGCCTCTTGCTTTTATGTTCTGACAGGCTCAGGTGGTGCTGTTGTTGGTGCTAGTTGTAGCCATATTGGACTTTGTGATAGGAGCTTTTGTGGGTCCACTTACTGACGAGGAGATAGCTCAGGGCTTTGTGGGCCTCAACGGTGAGTGTAGAGGAAATATCTTTTCTAGATCTGGCTGTGTAATCAGAGGAGAAATCCTTAGTGTATATAAAGGAATTCAGTTATTTTTGAGTAGTGTCATAATGGTAGTTAGATGGCTTAAAACTTAACAATATCATTGTCATCATCATCCATCACAGTTATTCCCAGTGTCATGGGAGGGATCAGGTAAAGACAGCCTCAGATCACACACACATCCTCAGTCCATACCCTGACTTATGAACTTGCTTTCAAAATGCTATCAACGTTTTCACATTGTAGATATAAGTTAATTCAGCGAAGAACAGTGTCTCCTTTCATACCATTTTCACACACAAATTACTTCCAGTGTATCATATCCTTAGTCATTAACCTCTGTTACCTTCATCAGAAATATCTCATTCCAAAATAGTTTTCTCTGCATCTCTCTATTTACTCTGTCGTCTAGTTGTCCCCCATGTACCTTCTACTGTACCACTTTATATCTTTACCAGCCTACCTGTATTTCTGACATTATGGTGCAACTTAGATGAGATAACCTTGGGTATGTTAGCCATGGATCCTTCCCTTGTATCTAAGCCTACCATTCACTTGCGTGTGTGATAGGCCAGCCATTTTGGCAACGTTTTACTAAAAATAGGTAGGCGGGTGTTCTCTCGAATGTCAGTTCATCAAATTCATCTTGTATGTTCTTCCCACAGGCTCAGTGCTCAAGGAAAATTTGTATTCAGATTACCGTACCGGATCCACTGGAGGGGAGGGAAACGGGCAACAGAATGGCTTTTTCACTATCTTTAGTGTCTTCTTCCCTGCCTGTACGGGGATCCTCGCTGGAGCCAACATCTCTGGTGACCTCAAGGTAGAGAGACTGGGAGTCAAAATGGCAGAAGGGGATTGGAATGAATGTAGAAGAAAATGATATTTACAAATATACTTGTACCTAAAGTTTGTTGATATTTTTGCCAGATAGTAAAAGTATATATATATATATATATATATATATATATATATATATATATATATATATATATATATATATATATATATATATATATATATATATATATATAAGCATAAACAATGCTTTTTTCAGGATCCATCGGAGTCCATCCCAAAGGGGACACTGTTAGCTGTGATAATAACCTACATTTCCTACATACTCTTTGTGCTGCTTTCTGGGGCAGTGGCTGTAAGAGATGCCACAGGCAATGTTACACAAGTAATCGACTGGTCATTTACCAACTGTTCTGATGCTGTGTGTCAGTATGGCCTCCAAAACAGCTCTCAGGTAGGTGGTATAACTTTGTTAATAATCAGCTTGGGTTACTTCACTGTTGATGGACTTTCATTTGTTTGTTTCATTGCAGTTGTTCAAAAGATATTTCTGAATGTGGGATATCAGGTAGCAGTAGATATATGATCGGTAATGAAAAGGATATTCATTATAATAATCATAAGTAGTCATGTCAGTATAATCCTAGTTTAATATTGAGCACCTTATCTTTGAAATCTGATCGTTTTTCATTTGCATATCTTTGTTTTACGCTGTGCATATTCAAATGAATTATACTAAACCATGTTTATGTTGCAGGTGATGGAGCTGGTGTCAGTCTTTGGTCCCTTAATATATGCAGGTTGCTTTGCAGCCACGCTGTCCTCAGCTCTGGCTTCAATTGTATCTGCTCCCAAGGTCTTCCAGGTAATGTTTCCTCAGAGTGCAATTGCACAATTTATATTATTATCATATTTATTATACTTAATTGCTGTTTCCCCCGTCAGTGAGGTAGCGCCAGGAAACAGACGAAGAATGGCCCATCCACACATATATATACATAAACGCCCATACACATACATATACATACATATACATATCAACATATACACATACAAAGACATATACACATGTACATATTCAACCTTGCTTGCCATCATCCATTCCTGACATTACCAGGATATATGTATGTATCAGAGGTGAAGGGAATAATGAGAAGCAGGAAACCAAATTGGAGGTTCAAGGATTGAGTGAAAAAGACTTTGAGTGAACGAGGCCTGAACATACAGGAGAGTGAGAGGCGTACAAGGAACAGGGTGAATTGGAAAGATGTGGTATACTGGGGCCGATGTGCTATGAACGGACTGAACCGGAGCATGTGAAACGTCTGGGGTAAACCATGGAAACGTGGTTTTGGTGCATTACACGTATTTAGAGACCGAGTGTGAGTGAATGTGGCCATGATTGATATATGCTGTTATGTTGGTGTAGTAATGACCAAACTTTCTTTCTTATAGGCACTGTGTAAGGACAAACTCTACCCCTACATTGAAATCTTCGGTAAAAGTTATGGAAAGAAGGAGGAACCTCTCCTTGGCTTTGTTCTGACCTTCTTCATCGTGCTGGTATTCACCCTAATTGGTAGGTAGGGGACTGAGTACTAGCTTGTAGCATTATTTTGAGGTCTTAACTTTATCTACATGTATGATTTGCTTGACATGAATACAAACTACTAAAAGTTAGACATTCTCTCTGTTTTTAAATACAGGAAAATAATAATTTGGCATGTGCCAGGATTAACAACTGAACCAAGATTTTAAAGTTGTCCTCTTTGTATCAGCATATATTGAAATTTAAATTAGTTATTACCACAGTCTTGGGAAAATAATAATTTGGTCTTTCAAAGTTTGTTTTATATGCAGAATTGTTAATACACTAAGCACCAATTATATATGTTGGCTGTAGTGTATATAGGAAGTTCATCAAAAGCTGACTGAATGAGAGTGTCCAGAATGCCACTTTACAAATTTTATGAATATAGTGGATACCTAACTTGTGGTTATGAGCAGCTGTGAGAATGTCCTTCTTGATACAAGTTTTTGGGTGCACAATGGGTGGTATTTATTACTGAGAAACATAGATTGTTTCAGTCACCAGTAACCTCTTCATGTTTTCTCCTCCTAGCTCGTCTGGACTCCATTGCCCCCATCATTACCAACTTCTTCCTGGCTGCATATGCCCTGATCAACTTCTCCACTTTTCATGCATCCCTCCAACAAATTCCCAGCTGGAGGCCCACATTTAAGGTAAAACTCTGAATACTTTAAGGTTATTCCCTGAATGTATGTTTTCTTTCTTTCATGCTTGTTCACCATTTCGCATGTTGGCAAGGTAGTGCCAAAAACAAATATAGAATTTCATTCGCTTACATCCATTATCTACTTGTCATGTGTAATGCAACGAAACCACAGCGTCTTATCAAGATCCAAGCCCCACAGACCTCACCCTAGTTTGCTCTTTGGATTCAATCCATTGATAGCATGTTGCCCCCAGTATACCACTTTGCTCTAATTGACTCTGTCCCATGCATTCCTTTCACCCTTCTGCCTGTTCAAGCCCTGAGCACTCAAAAACCTATTCAATCCATCCTTCTATCTCCAGTTTGGTTTCCCCATCACGTAAATACCTCCTCTTTTGACACTATATATAACCATACATTCTTGTATTCCTTATATTTTTACTTATCTAAGGAAATATGAATGTTTTGACATTAAGATATGCTGTGTAAGGGTGTGTTTTGTGTTGTAATGTATGTGTATGTATATATATGTTGTATATGTATGTATATATACATGTATAAGCATTACACAACAGCAAGAGAGTGAGTATGAACAAATGCGGCCTTTTTTGTCTGTTTTTCTGGTGCTACCTCACCGAAGCTGGGGATAGCGATGTTGTTTCCTGTGGGGTGGGGTAGCACAAGGAATGGATGAAGGCAAGCAAGTATGAATATGTACATGCGTATAGACGTATATGTCTGTGTGTGAGTGTGTATGTATATGTTGATATTTATATGTATGTATATGGGCATTCATGTATATATGTATGTGTATATGAGTGGATGGGCCTTTCTTTGTCTGTTTCCTGTTTCCCACTGATGTGGGAAACAGTGATTATGTATAATAAAGAATATATATATATATATATATATATATATATATATATATATATATATATATATATATGTGTGTGTGTTTGATGATAGAGTGGCAGATATAGGGTGTTTTGGTCGAGGTGGTGTGCAAAGTGAGAGGGTTAGGGAAAATGATTTGGTAAACAGAGAAGAGGTAGTAAAAGCTTTGCGGAAGATGAAAGCCGGCAAGGCAGCAGGTTTGGATGGTATTGCAGTGGAATTTATTAAAAAAGGGGGTGACTGTATTGTTGACTGGTTGGTAAGGTTATTTAATGTATGTATGACTCATGGTGAGGTGCCTGAGGATTGGCGGAATGCGTGCATAGTGCCATTGTACAAAGGCAAAGGGGATAAGAGTGAGTGCTCAAATTACAGAGGTATAAGTTTGTTGAGTATTCCTGGTAAATTATATGGGAGGGTATTGATTGAGAGGGTGAAGGCATGTACAGAGCATCAGATTGGGGAAGATCAGTGTGGTTTCAGAAGTGGTAGAGGATGTGTGGATCAGGTGTTTGCTTTGAAGAATGTATGTGAGAAATACTTAGAAAAGCAAATGGATTTGTATGTAGCATTTATGAATCTGGAGAAGGCATATGATAGAGTTGATAGAGATGCTCTGTGGAAGGTATTAAGAATATATGGTGTGGGAGGCAAGTTGTTAGAAGCAGTGAAAAGTTTTTATCGAGGAGGTAAGGCATGTGTACGTGTAGGAAGAGAGGAAAGTGATTGGTTCTCAGTGAATGTAGGTTTGCGGCAGGGGTATGTGATGTCTCCATGGTTGTTTAATTTGTTTATGGATGGGGTTGTTAGGGAGGTGAATGCAAGAGTTTTGGAAAGAGGGGCAAGTATGAAGTCTGTTGGGGATGAGAGAGCTTGGGAAGTGAGTCAGTTGTTGTTCGCTGATGATACAGCGCTGGTGGCTGATTCGTGTGAGAAGCTGCAGAAGCTGGTGACTGAGTTTGGTAAAGTGTGTGAAAGAAGAAAGTTAAGAGTAAATGTGAATAAGAGCAAGGTTATTAGGTACAGTAGGGTTGAGGGTCAAGTCAATTGGGAGGTGAGTTTGAATGGAGAAAAACTGGAGGAAGTGAAGTGTTTTAGATATCTGGGAGTGGATTTGGCAGCGGATGGAACCATGGAAGCGGAAGTGGATCATAGGGTGGGGGAGGGGGCGAAAATTCTGGGAGCCTTGAAAAATGTGTGGAAGTCGAGAACATTATCTCGGAAAGCAAAAATGGATATGTTTGAAGGAATAGTGGTTCCAACAATGTTGTATGGTTGCGAGGCGTGGGCTATGGATAGAGTGGTGCGCAGGAGGATGGATGTGCTGGAAATGAGATGTTTGAGGACAATGTGTGGTGTGAGGTGGTTTGATCGAGTAAGAAACGTAAGGGTAAGAGAGATGTGTGGAAATAAAAAGAGCGTGGTTGAGAGAGCAGAAGAGGGTGTTTTGAAATGGTTCGGGCACATGGAGAGAATGAGTGAGGAAAGATTGACCAAGAGGATATATGTGTCGGAGGTGGAGGGAACGAGGAGAAGAGGGAGACCAAATTGGAGGTGGAAAGATGGAGTGAAAAAGATTTTGTGTGATCGGGGCCTGAACATGCAGGAGGGTGAAAGGAGGGCAAGGAATAGAGTGAATTGGAGGGTTGTGGTATACCGGGGTTGACGTGCTGTCAGTGGATTGAATCAGGGCATGTGAAGCGTCTGGGGTAAACCATGGAAAGCTGTGTAGGTATGTATATTTGCATGTGTGGACGTATGTATATACATGTGTATGGGGGTGGGTTGGGCCATTTCTTTCGTCTGTTTCCTTGCGCTACCTCGCAAACGCGGGAGACAGCGACAAAGCAAAAAAAAAAAAAAAAAAAAATATATATATATATATATATATATATATATATATATATATATATATATATATATATATATGTGTGTGTGTGTGTGTGTGTATATGTCGGAGGTGGAGGGAACGAGGAGAAGTGGGAGACCAAATTGGAGGTGGAAAAATGGAGTGAAAAAGATTTTGAGTGATCGGGGCCTGAACATGCAGGAGGGTGAAAGGCGGGCAAGGAATAGAGTGAATTGGATCGATGTGGTATACCGGGGTCGATGTGCTGTCAATGGATTGAATCAGGGCATGTGAAGTGTCTGGGGTAAACCATGGAAAGTTGTGTGGGGCCTGGATGTGGAAAGGGAGCTGTGGTTTCGGGCATTATTACATGACAGCTAGAGACTGAGTGTGAACGAATGGGGCCTTTGTTGTCTTTTCGTAGCGCTACCTCGCACACATGAGGGGGGAGGAG
Organism: Panulirus ornatus; assembly: GCF_036320965.1. NCBI lineage: Eukaryota > Metazoa > Arthropoda > Malacostraca > Decapoda > Palinuridae > Panulirus > Panulirus ornatus. Next base: position 3,611,184 of record NC_092270.1, read on the forward strand.
GATGTTATTCCATGTGTGGCGATGGGAATAAATAAAGGCAGACAGTATGAATTATGTACATGTGTATATATGTATATGTCTGTGTGTGTATATATATGTGTACATTGAGATGTATAGGTATGTATTATTGCGTGTGTGGACGTGTATGTATATACATGTGTATAGGGGTGGGTTGGGCCATTTCTTTCGTCCGTTTCCTTGCGCTACCTCGCAAACGTGGGAGACAGCGACAAAGCAAAATAAATGAATAGATAAATATATATATATATATATATATATATATATATATATATATATATATATATATATATATATATATATATATATAAATGAGCATGTATGTATATATGAGTGGATGGGTGTTTCTTCATCTGTTTCCAGGTGCTATCTTGCTGATTGGTGATTAAGTATAATAAAACATGAATATAGAATTAAAGATATGCTATGTAATAACGATATACTATGTTTTTGATATCTTAGGAGCTTGTTGCCTAGGGCCCCTTTAAATCTCTTAAATTCTTTTTTCCTCCCTTTACAGTTCATTCATTGTCATGAGTGCAATATATATAAACAAAGATTTATCGTGATAATATGTGATGTTTCAGATAAGTGTAAATTGAGCTAGCAACAAGAGGGCTGCTGAGCATCTCTCTGAATTCTAGCACTTTAATTTTTTTTTTTTTTCTTTTTTCATGCCTTTTGCATTTAGTCCAGTATTTATGTAAGGAGCAAAAAGTCTCACTTTTGAGGAACTAGATGCCATTCTGCAGGCATCTCCTTATATATATTATTTTCAATTTTATTCATGTATTTTTCTTCCTGCTATCAGATGTTATTTTTAAGAAAAACAAGCTAAATGTGTAAACTTTGTAATTTTTCTTTGATAAAAAGTAAGTACAAAAGTACCCATTACCATTTCAATATTTTATTGGAAAACTTACATCCTTGAGAATGCAGTAGGATATTAATTCCACAGTCAAAGTGTTAATTAAATCAAAGTTTGGAGTTTCTTTTCTCAGAACTGATATGTTACATATTTTAGATATTGTATTTTGCTTAAACTAGAGCAAAGTTGTTTTGAGTTTTTGCATTGCAGAATAAGATTATGTACAAACTGAGATGAGCATGGTTTACATGTGTTTCAGTTAATGTTTTCATCGTAAGCTGAATATTGTGTCTTTGGCTTTCGTTTAGTATTATAACAAGTGGTTGAGCCTGGTAGGGGGAGTGTTCTGCACAGCCATCATGTTCCTGATCCAGTGGTGGACTGCACTCATCACCGTCACGATCATCATCTTACTATACTTTGTTGTTTCCTACAGAAAGCCAGGTGAGAAATCATCTATTTTGTAGTTGGGAATATTTTCTAAATCATTGCAGTATGATATTAAGGGTTCAGTTTTTGAAAATTCAGCCACTAAATTGCAAGGAAAACTATATATTGAATAAAGTTTATTTTTGTTTTTCACCTCAGGATCAGTCAAGTAGTTGTGAATTGTTGTCATCATTGGTAATTGGAAAGAATTTGTTTAAAAGTCTAACAGATTAAGGTTGGAAAAGATCTTATAAATGAAAGCATTTTGTATGAGAATAAGATAACATTATTAAAAGCACATAAGAGTTTATGGTAAATTGTGTCCCATAATAGCCTCTTTTATTTCATAAAGTTTAGTATCTGTGTTCCAGAAGGGCAATGCTAGCTTAAACAAATACTTAACCCTGAAGGCATAATGTTTTAGGGAGTTTATGACTAAATTACAGTGGACCAACTCATGACCACTCTTCTAACATGGGCATAAGGCTTTCATACTAACATAGGCACTCCATCAATTACTCATCCTGTACAATACATTGAGTTATTAGATAAGAATGGTGTCTCCTCATACACTTCTTCCATCAAACACAGAATATCTTAGTGCCTAATCATATATTATTCATCTGGCATCCTCATGTGGAATACCTCTTGCCTAAAACCATGTACACATTGTATCTTTGCATCACATTTGTAGATGACGGAATACCTTTACTCATTGTATCTTCTGCTAAACTGTCTCACACTTTTCCTTCATTTCATTATTTTGTGTGCATCCTGCATGGCCATACCATTTTAGATTGTTTTCATCTTCACATCTTTCATAGAATGTATTCACACCACATACCTTTCTCAGATATCTTAATTCCAGTTACTTACTATATAAATAAGTTGAATACTATGTAGGTTACCTATCTGTGTATGTGTAAGAGTGGATGGAGAGTTGAGCAAAAGTTTTGATATACATGTGGGTATGGCTTTTGAAGATATAAATGGATGAAATGATAAAGGGGGTGTAGAGATAGAGTGGGCTGGTGAAGTGTGATGGCTAGTGACAAGCATGTTTTCATATGATACTATGTTGTTAACTGAGAGGAGAGAGGGGTTGTTTTATGATGTGTGTATGCATAGATGATTGAAGGTAAATATGAGTAAAAGTAATGTTGTTTGAAAAGAAAGAGTGAAAGCAGAGATTTTGCAAAGCCTTATAGAGTGAAAGAAGAAAGTGTAATAGACTAGGTTACAGATGTGGGAGAAAAAAAGTGGAAGAGGTGAGAGAATTTTCTGAGTGCTAATGAACTGTGTCATCTTCACTGTCCCACCACTCAGCTTCTGTCTAGCCATCTATCTATCTATATCTCTTATTCCCAGCCCCTTAAGGAACTCCCTCAAGGGAGTGGCCACAGTGGAAGAGTCTACAAACTGGTGAATCCAGTAACACTTCATAGTCTTTAGTGTCTTAGCCGTAGACTGGTGGCAGAGAGAAACTCTAGTGCAGTGTTTTCAGAAGCTCTTACTTAATGTGTCTGCTTACTAGTTTCATGAGGGAAAATGGGATAGAAAGTAGACTTCTTATTTCTTTGCATGATGCATGGAAAGATGTGTAAGGCTACTGATAGCAATATGACAAATGTAGAACCAATTTTATAGATGATTTGTATGAAAAATACTACTGAGAAAATAAAGTATGGATCCATTTGTTTTATGTTTGCAGTGTGAGATGATGGTAACTTTAGCCTTTAAGGCATTTACAAATATTTTGAATTACATAGCCAACTTATGAAAATGGGAAACAAAAAAGTCTGTTATTTATCCTGTACAAGCTTGAGAGATCTTAGTGTTTGCTTACCCTGTTGTCTTAAGTTGTGTTGACAGGCTTAAAATGCTTTCAGCATTTTTTTTGTTTCAGATGCTTTTTATGTATGAGAGAAAGCAGCAGAAGGTTGAGAGGAAGGTGCAAGGGTTGGAAAAGAGGGCAAATGAGAGATGGGGGAGAGATAATCATTTAATTTTAGGGAGAATAAAAAGATGTTTTGGAAGGAGGTAAATAACATGCGTAAGACAAGAGAACAATTCATCAGTGAAGGGGGCAAGGGGTAAAGTGAGGAGATGGCATGATTATTTTGAAGTTTTGTTGAATTAGTTTGATGATAGAGTGGCAGATATAGGGTGATTTGGTCGAGGTAGTGTGCGAAGTGAGAGGGGTAAGGGAGAATGGTTTAGTAAAGAGAGAGGAGGTAGTGAAAGCTCTGTGGGTGATGAAATCTGGCAAGGTGGTGGGTTTGGATGGTATTGCAGTAGAATTTATTAAGAAAGGGAGTGACTGTGTTGTTGATTGGTTGGTAAGGATTTTCAGTGTATGTATGGACAAGGGTGAAGTGCCTGAGGATTGGCGGAATGCATGCATAGTGCCATTGTACAAAGGCATAGAGAATAAAGGTGAGTGTTCAAACTACAGAAGCATAAGTTTGTTGAGTATTCCTGGGAAATTGTTTAGGAGGGTATTGATTGAGAGGGTGAAGGCATGTACAGAGTGTGAGATGGGGGAGGAGCAGTGTGGTTTCAGAAGTGCTAGAGGATTTGTGGATCAGGTGTTTGCTTTGAAGAATGTATGTGAAAAATACTTAGAAAAACAGATGGATTTGTATGTAGCATTTATGGATCTGGAGAAGGCATATGATAGGGTTGATAAAGATGCTTTGTGGAAGGTCTTAAGAGTATATGGTGTGGGAGGTAAGTTGCTAGAAACTGAAAAGTTTTTACCGAGGATGTGAGGCATTTGTACTAACAGGAAGAGAGGAGAGTGATTGCTTCCCAGGGAAAATGGGTCTCCATTAGGGGTGTGTGATGTCCCCGTGGTTGTTTAGTTTATTTATGGATGGGGTAGTTAGGGTGGCAAGTGCTAGAGTTTTGGAGAGAGGGGCAAGTATGCAGTCTGTTGGGGATGAGAAGGTCTGGGAAGTGAATCAGTTGTTGTTCACCGATGATACAGCTCTGGTGGCTGATTTGAGTGAGAAACTGCAAAGGTTTGTGACTGTGGAAAAATGTGTGAAAGGAGAAAGTTGAAAGTAAATATGAATAAGAGCTAGGTTATTAGGCTCAGTAGTGTTGAGGGACAAGTTAATTGGGAAGTAAGTTTGAATGGAGAAAAACTGGAGGAAGTGAAGTGTTTTAGATATCTGGGAGTGGAATTAGCAGCAAATGGAACCATGGAAGCAGAAGTGAGTCACAGGGTGTGGAAGGGAGTGAACCTTTTGAGAGCAATGAAGAATGTGTGGAAGGAGAGAACGTTATCTTGGAGAGTAAAAATGAGTATGCTTGAAGGAATAGTATTTCTAACAATATTATATGGTTGCGAGGCATGGGCTCTATATAAATAGGGTTGTATGGAGGAGGATGGAGGTGTTGAAAATGAAATGTTTGAGGACGGTTTATGGTGTGAGGTGGTTTGATCAAGTAAGTAATGAAAGGATAAGAGAGATGTGTGGAAATAAAAAGAGTGTGGTTGAGAGAGCAGAAGAGGGTATGTTGAAGTGGTTTGGACATATGGAGATAGTGGGTGAGGAAAGATTGACAAAGATGATATGTGTGTCAGAGGTGAAGGGAACAAGAAGTGCTAGACCAAATTGGAGGTGGAAGGAAGGAGTGAAAAAGATTTTGAGCAATTGGGGCTTGAATATACAGGAGGGTGAGAGGCATGCAAGGAATAAAGTGAATTGGAACGATGTGCTGTCAATTGACTGAACCAGGGCATGTGAAACATCTGGGGTAAACCATGGAAAGGCCTGTAGGGCCTGGATGTGGTTAGGAAGCTGTGGTTTTGGTGCATTACACTTGACAGCTAGAGACTGAGTGTGAACGAATGTGGCCTTTTTGCCTGTTTTCCTAGCTCTACCTTACTGAAGCAAGGGGTAGCACTGCTGTTTTCTGTGGGGTGGGGTAGCACCAGGAATGAACGAAGGCAAGCGAGTATGAATATGTACATGTGCATATATGTATATGTGCGTGTATGGGCGTTTATGTATATATGTGTGTATATGAGTGAATGGGCCGATCTTTGTCTGTTTCCTTGCGCTACCTTTTTGACACGGGAGACTACAATCAAGTATGATAAATGATAGATATAAATTCTTTTGCTATGTGTAATATTGCTCCAGTTTAACTGATAGGAGTATTTTCACTTATTACCATAGAATGTTATATTCCCACTTTCCCATGTTTACAAGGCAGCTTTGTGTATTACACCGTTGTCATGCATTAAGTCTTTCGTCTCATTTCAGAAGTAAATTGGGGATCTTCAACACAAGCACAGACATACAATTTGGCCCTGAGCTCAGTCATGTCCTTGAATCAGATTGAGGAGCATGTGAAAACCTACCGTCCCCAGATACTTGTACTGTGTGGGGCACCTTCCACCAGGCCACCACTCATGCATTTTGCGCACTCCATTACCCGTAACATGTCCTTGTTGGTTGCTGGACACTGCATGAAAGTAAGTTTTGCACTGTGTGACTTTGTTTGTTTTTTCAATAAAACTATAATCACAGTACTGTTGAAGTGTAAGTCACAGATATCTAACTCTTCTAACTTAAGTAAACAAGTTTAGTTTCAGTTACTTTAGCACAAGATTTATTCATAGTGTGCCAAGCTGCTTTATATTGACTTTAAAGGTGCTACCTTTGGTTGGGGGATAATTTGTGCTACATCTAGAAAATGTTGTATAAATATAAAAGAATTTTCTTTTTCATTTGTTGTTTCCTTCATTAGCAAGGTAGGTCCTTGCTAACAAACGAAGAAATGTCCTTAATCACTTACATCCATTATGTAACTGTCTTCTGTGATGCACTGAAACCGTAGTGTCTTTATCCACAACCAGACCTTATAGACCTCTTCATATGCCCAAGTTCAGGTCTTCAATAGCTTGTCACCTCCTGTATACCATATCATCCCATGCATACCTTTAATTGTTCTGCATGTTCAGGCCCTGAGCATTCAAAACCTTTCTCACTCCATCTCATCATCTCCAATTTGGTGTCCCCCTTCTTGTTTCCTCCACTTTTGGCTCATATACTCTCTTTGACAACCTCACCTCATTCATTTTCTCCATATGTACAAACCTCTTCAGTACGCCTCCTTCAGTTTTCCCAACCATATATGCACATATTTTCCAATATGTAACATGAGTAATGCACCAAAACCACAGCTCCCAGTTCACAACCAAGTGCCACACACCTTTCCATGTTTTACACTGGACGCTTCACATGCCCTGGTTCCTTCCCTTTGCGACATGTCCCTATATCCTCTCAGGCTCAGCCATCTGTTCTTGATGTTACCTCATTAATGTGGGAAATGGTGGATACGTATAGAAAAAAAAAAGAAAAAGAAAAAAATATATATATATATTTTTTTTTTTTTTTTTTTCATACTATTCGCCATTTCCCGCATTAGTGAGGTAGCGTTAAGAACAGAGGACTGGGCCTTAGAGGGAATATCCTCACCTGGCCCCCTTCTCTGTTCCTTCTTTTGGAAAAAAAAAAAGAGAGGGGAGGATTTCCAGCCCCCCGCTCCCTGCCCTTTTAGTCACCTTCTACGACATGCAGGGAATACGTGGGAAGTATTCTTTCTCCCCTATATATTTTGCTTTGTCGCTGTCTCCCGCGTTAGCGAGGTAGCGCAAGGAAACAGACGAAAGAATGGCCCAACCCACCCACATACACATTTATATACATACACATCCACACACACAAATATACATACCTATACATCTCAACGTATACATATATATACACACACAGACATGTACATATATACACATGTACATAATTCATACTGTCTGCCTTTATTCATTCCCATCGCCACCCCGCCACACATGAAATAACAACCCCCTCCCCCCTCATGTGCGCAAGGTAGCACTAGGAAGACAACAAAGGCCCCATTCGTTCACACTCAGTCTCTAGCTGTCATGTAATAATGCACCGAAACCACAGCTCCCTTTCCACATCCAGGCCCCACACAACTTTCCATGGTTTACCCCAGATGCTTCACATGCCGTGGGTCAACCTATTGACAGCACGTCGACCCCAGTATACCACATCGCTCCAATTCACTCTATTCCTTGCACGCCTCTCACCCTCCTGTATGTTCAGGCCTTGATCACTCAAAATCTTTTCCACTCCATCTTTCCACCTCCAGTTTGGTCTCCCGCTTCACCTTGTTCGCTCCACACATATATCCTCTTTGTCAATCTTTCCTCACTCATTTTTTCCATACGTCCAAACATTTTCAACACACCCTCTTCTGCTCTTTCGGTCATACATGTTTTATTTCCCCACATCTCTCTTACCCTTTGATTACTTACTAGATCAAACCACCTCACACAACATATTGTCCTCAAACATTTCTTACAATTAAATTTTTGGTGAAATAGAATGTCTTTTCCCTAAATTCATTGGACAAACTTGTTTATAGTGAGGGGAAGGGACGGTGATACAGCATTCTGTTTGCATATATATTTTATAAATGAAAATTTGAAGGTGTTAATATCTTGCATTTTTATTTGGTTGAAGGAATATGAAATTTGTAGGGCATGTATGCCCTAGTATTAGAATCCAAATGTGGCATACCTCTGACAACTGTAAAAATTATGTGTAACATATGTAATTCCTATGTGCGTGCAGGAACAGCAGTCACAGACAGTTCGATCTCGTTTTACGGCTGAAGCAACTAGGTGGTTGATAAAGCACAAGATTAAGGCCTTTTATGCTTTTGCTGATGGTCCATGTATGGCATTAGCGGCCCGTACCCTCATGTGCAATGTAGGTCTCGGCAAACTACGACCTAACTTGGTACTGATGGGCTACAAGACTACCTGGCAAACATGTCCCTCAGAGGAACTCCAAAGCTACTTTAAAACCATTCAGTGAGTACCTGTGGCATTGATTCCAACACTGTGTTGTGGCTTGTGATAGTGCACAGTATATTATAGCTCTTGTTTTCGTTCTGCTTTGTAGATAGTAAGAGTTCTGTTGATGATATGTTGGATGTTAGGGAGACCATTTTTGGATAATTGTAGACTGCTGTGACAAGATTGTTTTTACTTTTATTTTATATCTTCTCATGAAAAGACATTAGCTCATGTAATTCATAACTTGAAAAAATGAAATTGCACTTGAAGATCTATTTTTTGGTATGTTTAATTTGTGTGATATATATTGAAAGAATAAAGTTTGAGTAAAGCAATATATAGTATATTAAAAAATGAAAAGTGTATATGAAAATAATTTTTGAGAAAACCTTTTTGTGTACATGCCTGTGTTTAAATCCTCCTCTGATTCTGTCCCTTGCAAAAACCATGCATCCTTCAGTTTTGCATTTGGCTTGCATCTGGCTGTGGGTATCCTTCGTGTGGACGGTGGTCTTGACTATTCTGACCTGACGGAGTTCACACAGGAGGAGGAAGATAAGAACTTTATTGCTCAGAATGTTGGTGCTGCCAGTGCTCCTATGCCCAGTGATGCCTCCAACCCAGAACCCTCTAACATCCACACAACCAATTTTCCCACGTCTGACCCCAGATGCTGCACTCTTGCCCCATCAAGCTCTGCCATCAGCTTTGGGCATTATCAAAGTGAGAATGAAACATCTACTGGTCCATGTAAGTAGTGAAGCTAACTTGTACAGTTACAGCTAGAGCAGTAGGTTGGAAACCATATTAATTTACAGATGTTTCAAACTTGTTGAGTCACTCCTATTTTTTATCCTTCTTGTGTATAGAAAAATTTCTTTACATGTGAAAGCAGAAGTCTTCAGCATTATAATGACCGAATGTGGTACTTCTGTTCATAAAATGTACAGTGTAATTACATATTTGTGCAGTATGGGGAGGGAGTTCAATGATTATAAAGTATGCTGCGGTCAAAACTGAATGTCTTGGTACCAGTACCCATTGGTAGACTGCATCATTGAATTTGCAGCAATTATAAAACTGCTGCCTGTAATCCTGCTCTTTTAGAATTTATACTGTTTATCATTAATTAGTAAGTGAAAAGTGAGACTTAAAAAAGTCTCATCTGTAAATAATCTTGTGCAAATACTTCTGAAGAATAGATTAAATTTACTAAAGGCTTTCAGAAAGTTTAATGTGACTGGGTTTTCTGAAGATGATATGTCCAAAATTCTGGATATTCAGATAGACGTTTAACTGGGATGCTGGAATTTTAGAGGAATTAAGGAGAAGAGCTTCATTCTCTTATATTAACCCCTTAATGGCATGCTAAGTTATCCTTTCCATCTCTCAAAACTCATATTCAGAAATTTTTTGAATTTGTATTTAACCTTACAAAGATATTCATGAAAGGATGAAAAAATAGATGGTTTTAGAAATATTTTTCTACTACTCTCCCTGTAATAGTGTGTAGAAGTTTTGTAGATTCTAGAGCACAATTCCTTAAAAAGCTTGAGAGTGAGGCCCAAGTGTCAAGTGAATTGTCATTGCGCATATTTTATTGTTCATTTTACCTACACTGAAATATGGATTACTGATTATTATGTTTTATTTTATATATGAAATCTTTTCTTGTAATAATCAGTCTCATTCATTGCTGGTTTTTTCCATAACAGCAGACCTATAAATGTTTGTAGAATTACCAGCTCCACCTTTCAGACACAGTATTGTCTACATTGGGTGACCACTAGCAACACTGCCTCTGTTTTAGCTAGAAAACCTTTTTCTACCTCATTATGGTAAACTTTTGATGCTGAAAGAGTGAGTGTCCATAAAATTACTCTCCACACTATCTGAATACAGATCAATATCATCAAATAATTCAGGATTATCTTTTGCCTGTTACTTATAAATTTAGCAAAAGCCTGCTCAGTTTGCTTCCTTGAAAACTCATGAAAATGTGCCCTCATTGGTATGGTCGGAGGATAACCATGTAACTGTGGGGAGAAAAAAATCATGCACTGCCACCCTAGCCATCCTCAAGGCTTGGTGCAAGAACTTGAAACTGAGACATGAAACTTGTTACATAGATATCTTTGTAGAGGTGTCTCTCAGTTTGCATAAGTATCTGTCTGAAGTTGTTAAGGGGTTAATGTATGCACATGAGCTAGTTGTGAAATATAGAAACAGTCATTGAAATGCTGGTTGTTGAAATATGAGATTGCTGAAGATAAAGAAATGGCGATTTGATAAGTTTTGGAAAATTATGTTCTTTAATGAAAATACTCTCATTCATTTGGAACAGGATATTTTAACATCATTATATGAATGAATGCACTGATGAAGAATGTGGTGCTTTCCTCTTCAGGGACAGACTGGATGGTTATTTATCCTAACAGAAAAGGAATTCGTATTTTTAACCACCTACTTTCTCCTACCTTACCTTACCCAAATTAATTCCGACTTTAACCCTCATTTTTGTGCAGATTTTCTTTTTCTGTTGCTCAACAGAAGACCAGTCGTATTTTCCTCTAACCAGTGAATAATGACCTTTGGATATTGATATCATAGGTGGATTGGCCTTGCCAGTGTAAGCACTAATATGGGTGAAGGTAAGAGCTTGCCCTTATACCCTTATTGTGTTTACCTTGACTTAATTCATACTGTAGAACTGCTGAAGTTATGTATCTATACTTCCAAATTCTGCACAGTCTTTTAAAGCATCGTTTTTCTGTCTATTCCTTTATATGCTTTCATCCCTGTGCATCCTCCTTACATGTACTCGCTGAGGCAACCTTTAATCTTTTCATATTCTGCTCTTTTGAGCAAGCACAGTAATGCTGCTTTACTGATGGGGTAGGCAAAGTGACCTGCAGAATTCTGCATTGAAGATTATAAGCTTATTTACTGGGTCTTTTACATTTGAAGGCAAAGTGATGGTCAGCAACCAAGATGTTTTAGGAAATTCTCCATGTCCTAGTGTGCAGTAACTGCAGGAAAAGGTGTACTATTCATATATGGTTAGCTAGCTAGATAGACAGATATCGTATCAGTAAAGTACTTTTTGTCCTTAATAATTCCTAATGCATTATGTCATTATATTCCCTCCAGATTTTACAAAAGCCCTGTCAATTGGGTTTCTGAAATTAACACAAGGTAAAGTCAGTATACAAAAGCTAAACCTCATCATGCATGTGTGGATTTCAGACCTGCTTGCAAGTTTGTCACAGTGTCTGTAGTTGCTAATAGTCCCTATTGACAGATGTTTGTGCTCAGCTTCCTTTCATACAGTACAAGAGTAGGATACAAAAAGAGTCTAGTGCTTTAAACATTATTTTGAGTAATAAACATAACACAATTTGATTATAGGAAGGGATGTGATATGTTGCCTCAGAGCTCTGTGTAGAAACTTATGAAAGAATTCTCATTATTTACTTTCAAACCATTTGTAAATTAAAGTGCTTTATGATTTCCTTTTGTCTAATCACTGTTTAATTAAAGGACTATGAAAGGCCACTGCATCATTTGTATGAAATTGAAGCAGTTAGATAGAATTCATAACAAAATACTTATGTTTTTACATATACTTATTATGTGCAACTTTTGCACATAAACAGTATGCAGTACATTACCCATGATAGCTAGAGACTGAATTTTAATGAATGGCCTTTATTTTATGTTTTCCTGGCACTACCTAACTAAAGCAGGGGATAGCGATGCTGTTTCCTTTGGGGCGAGGTAGTGACAGGAATGGATGAAGGCAAGCGAGTATGAATATGTACATATGTCTACATGTATGTATGTATGTATATGTTGATATGTATGTGGCCCATCCACTCGTATACACATATATATACATAAACACCCACATACGCACATGTACATACATATACATATCAACATATACATACACATGCACAGACATATGCATACGTATACATATTCATATTTGCTTGCCTTCATCCATTCCTGTTGCTACCTCGCTCTACAGGAAACAGCATCGCCACCTCCCTGCTTCAGCAAGGTAGAACCAGGAAAACATACAAAAAAGGCCACCTTCATTCACACTTATTCTCTTGCTGTCATGTGTAATGCACCAAAACCACAGCTTCCTATCCATGTCCAGGCTCCACAGACCTTTCATTGTTTACCTCAGATGCTTTACATCCCTTGGTTCAGTCCATTGACAGCACAGTGACCCTGGTATGCCACATCCTCTATTCCATCCACGCCTCTCACCCTCCTTCATGTTCAGGCCCCGATTGCTCAAAATCTTTTTCACTCCATCCTTCCACCTCCAATATGGTCTCCTGCTTCTCCTTGATCTCTCCATCTCTGACTCATATATCCTCTTTGTCAACTTTTCCTCACTAATTCTTTCCGTGTGTCCAAACCATTTCAACACACACTATGCACATCAGAAGAGATATTGTGGGAATCTTGATATCTGCAGCAACTTTTCTTGGGAAGGAAAAGTTAGTAATTCCAGAATTGAAGTGGTGCAAGGAAAATTTAGAAAATATCTAAACTGCTTTTATATGCACAAATAATGATGCATGCCACTTTTTTCCTGAAAATCCTTAGTAACATCGAAATAAAATTATAACATTCAGCTTATGTTTTTATTTTGCTTAACGGCATTATTTAAAATACTGTTTATACTTCCATCAGATAGAAGCTTAGAATCTGTTGAATTTCTGGAAGTATGATTAAATCATTTAGAGATGTATCTCTATGAATAACCTTGCTTTGCACTAAGGAAATAGCAGACTGGTTAGAGACAGACATAATAATGTTTGCTTTAAGAATTTGTTAAATTCAAAACTATAAGCGTGATTAGCTAAAAGGAAATGGCCCAGTTCATGAGCAATGAAAAATATATATCACAGTTATCTCTGATTTAAAAGAACTATTGAAGCTTCTCAATCTTATCCATATCATATCAAGATTCCATGAAAAAAGCATGTTTTGATGTTTTACCAAACATAATGGTTATGTCCATAGATTACCCAAAGATGTTCCATATACTGAAATAGTTCAAAGATATGTTCTTTATGCTGTAATTCTTATAAACCCAGTTTAAGTGGATAGAGTAGTGCTGTGATGGTCATCTGTAGTATAAGAAATTGATATATCATATGAAATGGTAGGCCCAATGAACTCAGCTCTATTTGATATTTGCAGTTCAGAAGCATTTATCATCTTTTGATTGTGATGAATAGATAGTGACGTAGAAACAGTGTTAGGCATAATGAATACTAAATGTTTTAGAATACCCTCCCTATCTTCTCATGATATGATTAGAAAATTATTTACATTTTATATATACCTTACCTTTAAGCCCCACGAGTCCTTTTTTGTCTTTTCTGTGGCTTCTGCAGTGCTCTGGAAGCTGGCCACATCCACTGGGTAAGACCACAAGGCATAAGGTGAAGTGATGTGTGTATGTATGATTGTAAGAATGCAGGGTAACTAAGTAATGAGTGTTAAGTATCTTCATTTGGAGTTGTTGCAGCATGGGCATGATGGGTCTTTAGATACACTGACTTGATGTTTATAATGTTGTAGGGATGAATAGTGTCCACAGAGTAAATGAGAGAGTGTAACTCATGTATGTCTGGAATGTGCTTTCCGTTGGGTGTATGTTTGGTGGACTGACATTTAAGAGTTAGTAAGGGTCATTTTTAGAGCTTGTTAGGGTATTTTGTTTTATATGTATATATATATATATATATATATATATATATATATATATATATATATATATATATATATATATGTATATATATATGTGGTGTGGGAGGCAAGTTGTTAGAAGCAGTGAAAAGTTTTTATCAAGGATGAAAGGCATATGTACGTGTAGGAAGAGAGGAAAGTGATTGGTTCTCAGTGAATGTAGGTTTGCGGCAGGGGTGTGTGATGTCTCCATGGTTGTTTAATTTGTTTATGGATGGGGTTGTTAGGGAGGTGAATGCAAGAGTTTTGGAAAGAGGGGCAAGTATGAAGTCTGTTGGGGATGAGAGAGCTTGGGAAGTGAGTCACTTGTTGTTCGCTGATGATACAGCGCTGGTGGCTGATTCATGTGAGAAACTGCAGAAGCTGGTGACTGAGTTTGGTAAAGTGTGTGAAAGAAGAAAGTTAAGAGTAAATGTGAATAAGAGCAAGGTTATTAGGTACAGTAGGATTGAGGGTCAAGTCAGTTGGGAGGTAAGTTTGAATGGAGAAAAACTGGAGGAAGTAAAGTGTTTTAGATATCTGGGAGTGGATCTGGCAGCGGATGGAACCATGGAAGCGGAAGTGAATCATAGGGTGGGGGAGGGGGCGAAAATTCTGGGAGCCTTGAAGACTGTGAGGAAGTCGAGAACATTATATTGGAAAGCAAAAATGGGTATGTTTGAAGGAATAGTGGTTCCAACAATGTTGTATGGTTGCGAGGCGTGGGCTATGGATAGAGTTGTGCACAGGAGGATGGATGTGCTGGAAATGAGATGTTTGAGGACAATGTGTGGTGTGAGGTGGTTTGATCAAGTAAGTAACGTAAGGGTAAGAGAGATGTGTGGAAATAAAAAGAGCGTGGTTGAGAGAGCAGAAGAGGGTGTTTTGAAATGGTTTGGGCACATGGAGAGAATGAGTGAGGAAAGATTGACCAAGAGGATATATGTGTCGGAGGTGGAGGGAACGAGGAGAAGTGGGAGACCAAATTGGAGGTGGAAAGATGGAGTGAAAAAGATTTTGTGTGATCGGGGCCTGAACATGCAGGAGGGTGAAAGGAGGGCAAGGAATAGAGTGAATTGGAACAATATGGTATACCAGGGTCAGCGTGCTATCAGTGGATTGAACCAGGGCATTTGAAAGGTCTGGGGTAAACCATGGAAAGCTGTGTAGGTATGTATATTTGCGTGTGTGGACGTATGTATATACATGTGTATGGGGGTGGGTTGGGCCATTTCTTTCGTCTGTTTCCTTGCGCTACTTCGCAAACGCGGGAAACAGCGACAAAGCAAAAAAAATATATATATGTATGTATGTATGTATATATATATATATATATATATATATATATATATATATATATATATATATATATATATATATATATATATATATATTTTTTTTTTTTTTCAATTTTCCAAAAGAAGGAACAGAGAAGGGGGCCAGGTGAGGATATTCCCTCTCAGGCCCAGTCCTTTGTTCTTGATGCTACCTTGCTAATGCGGGAAATGGTGAATAGTATGAAAAAAAAAAAAAATATATATATATATATATATATATATATATATATATATATATATATATATATATATATATATATATATATACATATATGTGTGTGTGTGAAGCAGGGGTAAGCTTTTATTTCTGTTTGTAGGTTGGTGGTTAGTTATGGATATGTTTGAACGGGAAGGGTTTAGTGCTGTTGCAAAGATTTGAGTGTTGAGAATATTGAGGAGGCATTGTATTGGGATGACCTTTGTTTCACTATGTAAGTGTTTAGTGTTTTTGGTTGCTAGGTAGCAAGTGATTGTTGTGAGTACTGTTTTGTGTAGGGTGTAGCTTCACTACATTTGCTTCTGACTGAGTGGAAGACCAGGCAGGGGAAGCATAGTTTAGGGTGGAGCAGATGAATTGTTTGTAGAGGATTCCAGAGGAATTTTTTGTCCCAAACTGATACCAGTTATTCGAAGGGTATTTTGTTAAACTGTAGGTTTTGTTCTGATGTTTTTTATATGGGGCTGACTGTCATGTGATTACCTATTTATACAGTACAGGAGAGAATTTTACACTTGTGGGAGGCTACAGTTCATGAACACTTTACAATCTTACACCCTCTTGAATTTATGTATGATGTCTGTATTAACTTTCCCAAGTCAGTCTATTCCATTTATCCACCACTCTTATACTTTAAGATTATGTTTTCTTTCTTATATACAAGTATCTTACTTAACTTCATGTTATGTCCTCTGGTTGCTCTATCTCTACACCTCTCAAAGTAGTGTCGACTCTGTTGATCTCTTTTAAAAACTTATATGTTGTAATCAGGTTGCCTCTCTGTCTTCTTTCTTCCAAGGTGGATAAATATAAAGCTTCCAGCCTTTACCTTTAACATTCTCAAGTTTGGTACCATCTTTGTTGACCTCTTCTGGACATTCCCAGTGAGTTCTTTGTGGTTCTTTAGGTGTGGTGACCAAACCTAAGAAGCACATTCTAGTTTTGGCCTTATGCTGGATACAAATAGCTTGCTAAATATTTCTTCATCCATATATTTGAATTCTAATACTTACCAGCAGACAGTTTGTCTCCAAAGCTATTCTCCTAATATGGGACTATAGCAACAGGATAGGGATGATGTCTACTCCCAAGTCCTTTTCTCACAAATAGAATCATGAAGCTTATTTCTTGCTAGGTAATGATCACATTGAGATTATCTTTTGCTTCATTCCATTCTCATTACTTTACATTTGCTGGGGTTCAGTTTCATCAACCATGTTTCAGACCAACTTTGGAGTCTGTTTAGTTTCCCTTGTAAGTTGATACAGTCCTCCCTTTTCTATCTATTTATATCTCTGACACCTGTTCCCCTCAATAACTCCCTCAAGGGGGTGGCCACATCAATAATCTCCATAGCTAGTGAACTCCAGTGCCGTTCTTAGCCTTTAGTGTGTGGTAGTGCCACACACTCAATAGGTCACTGGCAGAGGGCCAATCTTGCACAGTGTTTGCAGAGGACCCTACCTAATGTTCCTAACTTCAGCTTCTACCCAATGCTCTTGCCTAAATGTTCCAACCTATTATTTCTGTCTGTTGCTCCTACCATTTTGCCAAAAGGCAGGGCTAGAACATAGTGCCCATCGCAGGAAATTCTAGTTATGAAGAATGAGCTCTGTGAATTAAGCATTGTCATGTGCTGTATGTAACAGGGTGAGATATTTTGTATGCTTGTAGACAGAATGCCAGCAGTCCACATATAGGTGAGGCAGAAAGAAATGAGAGCTACCTGAGTCAGAGGAGTGCAGCTTGACAGCCACTAAAGTGTTGGCTCACTATGTAGCTATCACTAACCTTCCTGACGCCCGGCAGGTAGTACTGGTAATATACCTCCCTGGTCGTTGGCTGCCTACCAGCTACTGCCAACCTACGTCGCTTGTCACTTCCTCATGACCAGTGCATCTTTTGCAAACATATTCAGGTAGGCTTCTGTACCTTCAGGCAAGTCATTGATATACATCAAGAAGAGTAATGGTCCCAGAACCGAACCCCACAGCACTCTGCTTATCACCTCTACCCATTTGGAAAAAGCTTCAGCGACATGCATCCTTGGTTCCCTCCCACTAAGATGGTTTTCTCTCCAATGAAGGAGTTGCAATGGGGTGTTATATATGATACCCAGAATTGTTAACATCTTGTGAGTGGGAGCAATTGATCATTCAAGGCAATATGATCCTTCTGGTTGAATTTATGTTTTTCGGGAGTTGAAAGAGTGTTTCAAGATTCCTTTGGAGATGTAGATATTCTATTGTGGGTGAGGTATTGTTTCAGTTTTGTAACGGAGTGTTGCATGTTTATAGCTGGTCTTGTGTTTGGGTGATGTAATATGCTTTTAAGGTCATCTCCATTAAATAATAACCTTCATACTATGGTCAGATTAAGGCAGTTGGAGGTCATGTAGGAAGAGAATGAAGAGAGTTTGAGAAAGAACATGCTGTATAGAGGGCTCTACTGTAAAGCTTCATGATTTAGAAGTGAAGCCTTTGTGAGCATCTTTGGCTTGGCAGCCAGCTATGAATTTGGCCAACCACTTTTTGTCATTGCTTTTAAGGGTAGCATCAAGTATCTCATATATATTCTTTATCGCTCCCATACATGCATACATACATACATTTACAGTGGCATTATACATGCATTCTGCATGTATACTGTATGCTGAAAATACACAAAAAGTGAGTAGTTTTACTTGTATATATATGTATGTGTGTGTTTGTATACAACTTAGTTATCTTACAGTCATTTGATATAAGTTGTGTGTGTGTGTTTGTATGCAACTTAGTTATCTTACAGTCATTTAATATAAGTTGTGTGTGTGTGTTTGTATACAACTTAGTTATCTTACAGTCATTTAATATAAGTATATGAAAAAAATTATCACAGAGGAATTAAGGACTTGTTTGATATTTGAGTGGTTCTCTGAGGCCTGTATTGTAGCATTTTTCTTTTTTCTTTCCTAACACAGCTGTCTTGATGGGTAACACCAGCAGCAATATCACAACAGTATCACCTAATGAAGATGGTAATTCTTCATTTCTTGGAGTTCTTAAGATGGGTAAGAAAAAGAAGGAGCCAGTGTTTCGACTGTCTAATGGAGAAATTGCAACACCTCAGATGGTGGATGCTATGCTTAGATTTACACGAAAACAACCCAAGGGCACAATTGATGTTTGGTGGCTTTATGATGATGGAGGTAAGATTTTTCTACACTGTACATGTAAATTATAAGAATTTCATTAGTATTAGGTAGATTTTAAGAAGTATAGATTTGGGATGCACGGTAGTAGTAAGTATAGATTTGGGATGCACGGTAGTAGTGATGATGAACAAAAGCATTTAAATAGAAAATTATGAAAGGAGATTGAAATTATTTGAAGACATCTTATAAATGCATTTGCAGAGGCCTCCTCAAATGTAGAAAGTATAAGGATGTTAGATGAAAAATGTAAATGCATGATGGAAAGATATAGAGAAGGAAATGGCAGAGAGATTGACACTGTTGAAGAAGTATCTTCCAGAAAATTATGAGCAGTGGAAAACTAAGACTGGGGAACTTTTTTCTAAGTATAAATGAAAGAAAAGAAGGTAAAAAAAAATGTTCTGGGAGTTTAAAGTAGAATGCTATTTCTTTTATAGAAGACTGGTAAGTGCACAAAAAAGCTTGAGATGAGGGTTCTTTATAGAGGAGTCAAAAATTACCATAAAGAGAGAGAAAATTTTGTGAGAAGTGAAGAGGCTTTTGTTATACTGGTTGGCAATAATATTGTATTACTACATTGGAATAGGACATAGAAGAATAAGGAAGAAGTATGGAGAAAACATTACAGAAAAAGTGGAAAATACATTATGCAGCTGAAATATAAGAAAGCAGAAAATATGAAGAGAATGGCAAATGAGATGGTGAAGTGGAGGTAGAACAGCAATTGAATAGATGTGTAGCAGTAATAGAATTTATAAAAAAGGATTAATGAAGGACATATATATTTGAGGAACATGGAGGAGTTAGGACTGGAAGAAAATGTACAGCCTCTATCTTTGCAGTGAGACAATGCAAAGATAGCTCTTAAAAGGAAAGGAAAGTGTACTTGGCATTAGTAGATTTGACCCATTGACTGTGGCTAATGTAAATATTAAGTTTACCGTGTGGCACATTTCTTTAAATAAAAAGAAATCTAAGATTTTTCTATTCCCTGTATGAAAAGATATTTTTTCTTAAACATATATGTGTTGATGTGAGAAGGAGATGGAATGAGTATTTTGAAGGTTTGTTGAATGTGTCTGATGACAGAGTGGCAGATATAGGGTGTTTTGGTCGAGGTGGTGTGCAAAGTGAGAGGGTTAGGGAAAATGATTTGGTAAACAGAGAAGAGGTAGTAAAAGCTTTGCGGAAGATGAAAGCCGGCAAGGCAGCAGGTTTGGATGGTATTGCAGTGGAATTTATTAAGAAAGGGGGTGACTGTATTATTGACTGGTTGGTAAGGTTATTTAATGTATGTATGACTCATGGTGAGGTGCCTGAGGATTGGCGGAATGCGTGCATAGTGCCATTGTACAAAGGCAAAGGGGATAAGAGTGAGTGCTCAAATTACAGAGGTATAAGTTTGTTGAGTATTCCTGGTAAATTATATGGGAGGGTATTGATTGAGAGGGTGAAGGCATGTACAGAGCATCAGATTGGGGAAGAGCAGTGCGGTTTCAGAAGTGGTAGAGGATGTGTGGATCAGGTGTTTGCTTTGAAGAATGTATGTGAGAAATACTTAGAAAAGCAAATGGATTTGTATGTAGCATTTATGGATCTGGAGAAGGCATATGATAGAGTTGATAGAGATGCTCTGTGGAAGGTATTAAGAATATATGGTGTGGGAGGCAAGTTGTTAGAAGCAGTGAAAAGTTTTTATCGAGGATGTAAGGCATGTGTACGTGTAGGAAGAGAGGAAAGTGATTGGTTCTCAGTGAATGTAGGTTTGCAGCAGGGGTGTGTGATGTCTCCATGGTTGTTTAATTTGTTTATGGATGGGGTTGTAAGGGAGGTAAATGCAAGAGTCCTGGAAAGAGGGGCAAGTATGAAGTCTGTTGGGGATGAGAGAGCTTGGGAAGTGAGTCAGTTGTTGTTCGCTGATGATACAGCGCTGGTGGCTGATTCATGTGAGAAACTGCAGAAGCTGGTGACTGAGTTTGGTAAAGTGTGTGGAAGAAGAAAGTTGAGAGTAAATGTGAATAAGAGCAAGGTTATTAGGTACAGTAGGGGTGAGGGTCAAGTCAATTGGGAGGTGAGTTTGAATGGAGAAAAACTGGAGGAAGTGAAGTGTTTTAGATATCTGGGAGTGGATCTGTCAGCGGATGGAACCATGGAAGCGGAAGTGGATCATAGGGTGGGGGAGGGGGCGAAAATTTTGGGAGCCTTGAAAAATGTGTGGAAGTCGAGAACACTATCTCGGAAAGCAAAAATGGGTATGTTTGAGGGAATAGTGGTTCCAACAATGTTGTATGGTTGCGAGGCGTGGGCTATGGATAGAGATGTGCGCAGGAGGATGGATGTGCTGGAAATGAGATGTTTGAGGACAATGTGTGGTGTGAGGTGGTTTGATCGAGTAAGTAACGTAAGGGTAAGAGAGATGTGTGGAAATAAAAAGAGCGTGGTTGAGAGAGCAGAAGAGGGTGTTTTGAAATGGTTTGGGCACATGGAGAGAATGAGTGAGGAGAGATTGACCAAGAGGATATATGTGTCGGAGGTGGAGGGAACGAGGAGAAGAGGGAGACCAAATTGGAGGTGGAAAGATGGAGTGAAAAAGATTTTGTGTGATCGGGGCCTGAACATGCAGGAGGGTGAAAGGAGGGCAAGAAATAGAGTGAATTGGAGTCATGTGGTATACAGGGGTTGACGTGCTGTCAGTGGATTGAAGCAAGGCATGTGAAGCGTCTGGGGTAAACCATGGAAAGCTGTGTAGGTATGTATATTTGCGTGTGTGGACGTGTGTATGTACATGTGTATGGGGGGGGGGGGGTTGGGCCATTTCTTTCGTCTGTTTCCTTGCGCTACCTCGCAAACGCGGGAGACGGCGACAAAGTATTAAAAAAAAAAAAAAAAAAAAAAAAAAAAAAAAAAAAAATGTGTTGATGTAGTGAAACTTTACTTGTGTGTGTGTTAAACTCATCAGATGAATAGATGTTCAGATTGTGACATTTTATGATGTATGGTGAATATATATACACATTTCATTTTTTACTTGGAGGAAGAACTGCTCCTAAGGGTTCTTCTGCATGTTCAGGCCTCAGCCATTCAAAATAGTTTTCACACCATCCTTCCATCTCCAGTTTGGTCTCCCCTTTCTCCTTTTCCCTTCCACTTGTGACACTTTTATTTTATTTGTCAACTAATCTGTCATTCTCTCCATATATCCAAATTAGTTCAGCACAGCCTCTTCAGCTGTCTCAACTATACTCTTCTTATGACTGCACCTCTCTCTTACCCTTTCGTTACTTACTCGGTCAAGCCATCTATCACCCCATATTGTCATCAAACAGTTCATTTCCAACACATACACTCTCATCTGTACATTGTCATCTATAGCCCATGTTTTGCATCTATACATCATTGGAACTACTGTACCTTCAAAAATACCCATTGTTTCCCTCGGATAACAATCTCTCTTTCCACATGTTCCTCAATGCTTTCATATATGTACATTTGTATTTTTATTACACTTGATTGCCATCTCCCACATTATTAAGGTAGTGCAAGGAAACAGACGAGGAATGGCCCAACCCACTCACATACACGTGTATATACATAAACGCCCTCACATGCACATATACATACATATATATTTCAACATATACATACACAGACATATACATATATACACATGTACATATTCATACTTGCTGCCTTCATCCATTTCTGTTGCCACTCCACCACACATGAAATAACGTACCTTGTGAATGTGCCTTACTCAACACCTTTGCTGTACCCATGATTTTCATTTTCTTTTGTAACCCTTCGCATCACTCAGAAAACGACCAGTTGTTTTAAACTAGATTATTTTTGAAGGTCTGACGATGCTGATTCCATACATCCTTACAACTCGATCAATCTGGTCTTCCTGCAAGCTGCGGGTCTTCTGCCTTGCCAACAAAAAGGTAAAAACATAGATTTTAACAGGATATGTTTGGACTTTTGTTATAGATCATCTGTTTACTAGTAAACCATTGCAGACCACATCAAGTTCAGTTTGTAACTTACTTCTTCAAACATGAAACATATGAATTTCCTGAAACAATAAATAGTATCTCATAGATTTGCCATCGAAATTTGTCTAATGGTCTTTAAATTTCTTAGAAAAGTATGACTTATTTCTGTCATTTATTATATCCACCATAGAGAGGATAGATTCATGGATGAATGGTTGGTCTAGATATTATGTTGGTTACAGCCTGTTTAAGCATATATGTTTCTCTGATTAGATGTTTAAAAATGGTCTCATACTATAAACAGTATCATACAGCATTTGGGAATCATGTTCCAGTTTCAGTGTAAGTTTAAAAAAGCTGGCAGGATAAATTTTGTTTGGGAATATAGATTATGTGTCCATATGTGTTTTTATGAATTGTACCTTTGGATTAATACTATGTGAACTGTAGTTATTATGGGTGACATGTTCATGATGGTATCATCTTCAGCTCTAATTTTTCAGGTGAAGGCTATTTATAGGAGTACATTTAAAAGTCAATAGTGCTGGAAATACTGTTTACTTGAAAAGAGGGAATTTTAATTTTTTAATCACTATGTAGGACGACCTGGCCTCAGAGCACCGGAGAATGGCAGAGCTGCTATGCAAGTTCCGCATTGACTTTTCTGATGTCGTTATGATCCCTGATGTTATGCGGCGTCCAAGGGAAGAATCAGTCAGAGACTTCAGTAATCTTATCAGCAAGTTCAAGGTGCTACCAGACAGTGAGGACAAAGGTGTGCTGAAATTTTCTGAAACTTTGAGTTGTTATTTTAAATGTTTGTCGATTAATTGGCTTTCTTGTTCTTTCTTTTCTTCATCTCCCTCTTCTCTTTAGAGTTGTGCTGGCTTCCACAGTATGTATGTCTTGTTGTATGTTTTTACAAAACTAGAGTATGGATAGGTTATCAGTTTTTAAAGATCACCTGTATGTATATTCATTATGCATATGTAATTTGCTCTATGAGTACATATGATAATGAGCTTCATGGTATGTAGCCCAAGGTCTCAAACCTCAGGACTTTGTTCAGAAATCTTGGTTTTCTCCTCCTCCTGATGACCTTGCATCCATTACAGGCACAGAGGGTATCACAGAATCAGAATTGATAGCCTTGAAAGACAAGACTAACCGCCACATTCGTCTGCGAGAGCTGCTGCTTGAACACTCAAGAGAAGCTTCCTTTATTGTCATGTGAGTACAGTAACATTCAAGAGATATATTACAAAAAATATCCTTTGTATCATTTATGTATGTAGTGGAAGAGAAAGATTGCAAATCTTCAAACAACATGGAATGAAAATCTTTTGGTTATGGTAAGGTGGCATAGAAACAGTCAGGGATATATATAGCTTCTTGGAAAGTTTTGAATTATTAGCTTGTACCATGAATATTACCAGACTGAAAGTAAACATTTGTTTATATATCAAATTAATGGAGTTACACTGTTTATTGATAAGAATGTTTTCCAGGCATGACATGCCCCTCTCCCCAAGACTCTTGCATGTACTTTCCTCATACCCCACCCATAAACAAATTAAACAACTTAGGTGACATCACACATCCCATCCTCAGACCAACCTTCGCTTGGAGCAATTCACTCTCATCTCTTCCCGCTTGTATACATGCCATACACCCTTGATAAAAACTTTTCTGCTTCTAAATACTTTCCTCCCACACCATATTTCCTCAAGTCCCTCCACTAAGCATATCTTATCAGCCCTGTCATATGCTGCCCCAGATCCATTAATACCACATACAAATCCTTCTGTTTCTCCAAGTATTTTCACAGTCATTTTTCAATGCAAACACCTGATCCATGCATCCTTTAGCACTTTTGAAACTACACTGTTCCTCCCCAGTCTGATGCTGTGTACATGCTTTCACCCTTTCAATCACTACTTTACTTTCCCCGGCAACTTACCAGTCACACTTACCTTTAACCTCCCTTGCCTTTATACAGTGGCACTATTCATACATTCTGCCATCCTCAAGTAACTCTACATAATCCATATATATGCTGAAAATCCTGACTAACCAATCAACAACATAGTCATCCCCTTTCTTAATGAATTCATCTGCAAACCTTCCACTCCAACTGCCTTGCCACATTTCATCTTACATAATTCTTTCACAACTTCTATCTCCATCAAACCACTTTCCATGACTCTCACTTTGCATACCACCTAAACTCAAACACCCTACATCATTCACCCTATCATCAAACACATTGAACAGTCCTTCAAAATAACCATTTCATCTCCTACTCACTTCATCACTACCTGCTACCACTTACCACTTCCTCTTTTGTCACTTCAGCATTGTTTTCTTCTTTTCTCTTGTTTTTTCCACTTATTAACGTCATAACAAATGATTTAATTCTCCCGAAAGTTTACTGTTACCCATTCATCCCAATTTACATTTGCCATCTCTTTTTTTTAAACCCCTACAATTTTTTTCCCCACTATTTCATACCTCTCACAATCATTTGCATCCGTCCCTGTAAGTGCTGCCTATATACATCTTTTTCTCTTTCACTAGCAACTTAACTTCCCTTCTCTCACTATCTCAGATCTGCCTGCTTCCCACTTTATGTGTATCACATGTATGAGTAATTCATTCATGAGTAATGTGGATGAAAAATCCAGGGCACAGTGTAAAGGGAATTACATTTTGCCAATTTTTTGTCATCATGCAGAATTAAGAGCTGTGAATTCCAGTTTTGCAAAATGGATTCCAAAAAAGATATGTATATATCCACTTACTCCGCTCCTTGAAAATGGGAAAGTAGCGAAAGATAGCATACTTTATAGATAGAGAACCTTTTATTTGGGTTGAATCAAGCTTTGTATGACTTCCTGTGTCTTTTTTAGTGGGTAAAGTTGTTTATAGCCTATTTGCACATTAACAAATACACCTAGAAACTTGTTTGTATTGAAATGTAGAATGAGGGATTGCAAGTGTCAAAATTGTGAGGAATTCCACAGAATTTGTTTTATTAAAAAGATATGTTAATTAAAATTAAAAATGGAACCCTCTTGTATATTTATTCATGTTACCCTTTTTTTTCTTTCTTTTTTACAACTTGCAGTTAATGAGTTTGGGCTTGCAGGTTTTTATTATCTTGTATAGCAATGAATGAGAAATTCATATTGGATTACCTTGCAGGACACTGCCCATACCAGCAAAGGGGATGGTGTCAGCTCCACTTTATATGGCCTGGCTGGAGACTCTAACTCACCAAATGCCACCCTTCCTCCTCATCCGTGGCAACCAGTCTTCAGTACTTACATTTTACTCATGAAAATGTAGATGCTGCATCTATATTGTACTTTCTACTGTTAGACTGATTGTGCTACTCATGCTGCTTATGAACCAAATCACTTGAAAAATAGTTTAATCTTCTCATATGTTATGCACTTAACTCGTGAAACATTCATCCTGAAATTCATTTCCAGGTTTTATTTGAAACACGAAATTTAATGCAAACTTTAACTATATCATTTGAAGAACAGTATACCTTGCTCATACATTATGCTCTACCCTCCAGAAACATTTATGCTGAAATTCTTTTCCAGGTTTTATGCTGAAACTCAAAATATAGAACAAAAATACAAACTCATTTTACATGTGTATAGGTTGCGTCCATCTGTCTCAAAATGCATTCTAACATCAAGCTGCAGTACATAAAGCTTTATAATGTAGTCTCTTCCACGAGTAGCCTACACGTGTTAAAGTATTCATTATACTCCAGTATCACAAGACGCAGTATGAGTTATTTACTAATACTGATTTGACCAAGGTATGATAATAGGTTGTTCCTATCACCTTTAATTCATGTATTGTAGATACAGAAACGTTACTGAGAAATATTAAAGATTGGATAGTAAAGATAGAATGACCATGAACTCGTTAGAATTAAGGGAAGAATCTCTCTTTCTCTTGCTATGTCAAAGTTCCCTTAAAAGAAAGATGTGCTGATTGGAGGACTTTTGTGGAATAACAGCATTTTTTTTAGAGGGTCTTTGATTAATTGAGCAACATACTTAGAGATGAGGATGAACAAAAGAAATCTTATTCTTTGGAAGCTGATTGTATGAAAAGTGTTTCAAACATCTTTTTAAATCTGAAGGAGATAAGAAAGTTTTCAATGCCCTTGTGAATGTACTTAATGGATGTGGATAGTATCTGAGAAAAATAACAATTATGTGTTGGAGGAAGATGTAAGAAAAAAGTTATTTTTGTGTGATGTTCACTAAGTACTAAGGAGATATGAATGCACAAAGACAACAAATGACCCATTGTTGACAAAATTGTTGATGATTTTGCTTGATATTAAGAAACCAACAAAATCCCATTCCATATCCTAATAACTGGCATTATTACAGTGATGTACACATTACAGTTATAAGAATGTTTAACTGATCTAAGAAACCCAATGATGAATTGTTTAAACTGATTCCTGAGTAAACCTAGTTATCAGAAGTTATGAAAATTTGAGACCACTTGCTTTTTATAGAATATTGAAGCCTCGTAAAGTTTACATCAAGCAAAGTCTTTGCATCTTATGTGATTTGAGTTTATCAGCTGAAAGGTAGGCATAGTCAGTACGTCAAATAATCAATATCTGTCAATCAGATGTAAGTGCAGTGTATGTTAGTTTTCATTGTTGATGTGTTACAAGAGCTGTTGTGATATATGTCCCTATAAATATTTTTACAGAGTTATATCTATAATAATTCAGATAGTCCTTATGAAGATTTTTTAAGTGATATATGTATCTGTGAATATTTTCAGAAAGTTCAACCAATAAAGATGATACAGATAGTTCCCTACAAAGATTCTTTGAAATAACACGTTAGAGATATCCTGTAGTGGTCCACCTAACAAAGTACATCAAGTTAAGCTCATCTTGCAAGCATTTTCAGAAGCATGACTATGAGAGATACATTGTCTGAAAAGTGAAATAAGCATTTTACTGTATGTATATCTCTGAAGTCTGTTTTCAACTTTTGAGAAGTAAATTGCAGTAATGTAGTTAAACATGAAAGGCACTTCGTATATGGAAGGCATGACTCAGTAATGATGGGCTCATGGGTTTGTAAACACCACTGATATTCCTAGGAGCAAGAACAACATTTTGTACCATTGCAGAGTTCAGACCTCTTACAGTGTGACCTTCATTTCCCGTGGACATGGTTCAGAAATGTGTCACACCCACTACCCAGATCACAAGTGAATTTTGCATCCTGGTGCACTTAAAACCACACCTTAGGAAGTTCACTTTCACAGCTGTGTGGCTCAGCAATCCCTTTCCCAGTCGTCAAAGAAAACTTTGATCCCTTTCCTGATGACTCCCTACCCCTCATCCATCTCACTCCCAATGATCTTGAACCTCCCCAGAGCTGACTAGACATCCGAATTCAAAGCTGCAGGTACTGGACAGAAGCCTCATGCATGGAGTTTCTCAGCTCCATGTATAACGTTGAATTTGACTAACATGATATATTGTTTTATGACATAAAGGGCAGCATTAGCATTTGCAGAAGTACTCTTTAAGAACCTTTTGGGTTCTACTTTTCTAGTCTCACTGTAAAAATGCTATTTAAGTCTTATTTGATCACTAAACCTATTGCAGACTCCTCAGCAAAAGTGGAAGCTTACAAAAGTCTTGGATCTTCTTCAGTCACAACTGTTCATTGAGAATTTAAAGCACAGCTGCAAAAACCATTTTCTGGTAAGCCAAAGCATTTAGTCTTATGAGTATGAAATTCATGTAGTATACAGATTTGGCAAGTTTTAGACAAAGCCCCAGCTGTTGTGTGTTAGGAGTAATGCAAACCCTAAGTTTATGGTCAAAAATGAAATGGTCACATTCAGAAATAGACCTGTCTTAATTCAGTTCAAGATTCGTCACTTTCCTTCCCTCATTATGTCCAGTGAAGTCCCTTGGGCACTATTTGGACCTGATGATGAATGACAGATCTTTTGGAACAAATTTCAATCATTTGTTGAAAAGAGATAGTTATCAATATCAGCCAGTTCACTTTTTCTGATATGAACTGGAAATTCAAGCTGGGGTTCATGACATCCAAAAGGTGGTGCTCATCCTGGCTTTCTTGACGCATCTCTCTATGGATGGCAGCAATAGAGGATTGTTCATCAGACACCTGTATACAACAATACCTCTATTTGGACCTCTGTGATGTGTCCTGTGTGGCCCTGAGTATGGCACCACCCACAAAAGCTAAAGTAACTACCTAATATGGGTGAGGTTCTTGTGATTCTCTTTTCTTCATATGGGAATGATGTCACAGACCACTGAGCAACATTTTGAAGAGTCAAGAACAAATTTTCTTTCATAGATCACAGGACTTTATCCTAAGTCTAAATAAGAGTTCATCTGTTACAATTCATAGTTTATAATTTTTTTCCTTTCTCTGACTTAGAGCTCAGAACAGCTGTCTGGATTCAACCATACTGGTTTAAGATAGTTACAGATGTAAGTTTGACCAGGACTTTGCTGTCAGTTGTATATTTTTTTGAAAACTCTTAGTTTTGTTATTTTAGAGATCAAGAAACAACTGAGGACTGGGTTTTGAACATGGGTTTAACTCGAATATATATGAGAATATTTCTTTTTTTCTTTTCTTTTGAACTATTCGCCATTTCCCGCATTAGCGAGGTAGCGTTATCAACAAAGGACTGGGCCTTAGAGGGAATATCCTCACCTGGCCCCCTTCTCTGTTCCTTCTTTTGGAAAATTAAAAAAAAACGAGAGGGGAGGATTTCCAGCCACCCGCTCCCTTCCCTTTTAGTCGCCTTCTACGACACGCAGGGAATACGTGGGAAGTATTCTTTCTCCCCTATCCCCAGGGATAAATGAGAATATTTACTTAGGAAATAAGTATTTTATATGTACACAATTTTGTTTGATTTAAGTCGATAAAAGTATAGTTTTGTCATTATAAGAAGAGATTCCTGGAAATTTGTGTAATCTTTCCCTTAATAGTACTTCAACCCAGACTTGTACATGACATATATCCAGGTAGACCAGGTTAAATAACAGTTGATAAGTTAGTGCATTATTCCCCATCTGTCCCTAATAGGGATACACTGTTGTAATATGAATCCTATTGTGGATGCTTAGGTTTTGTACTTGGTCTCTATCAGGTTATGAATTAATAATACTTACACCATCGTTAGGGTGCACTTTCATCCTGATTATAGGTCCCACTTAGCTCCTACATATGTACTCAAGAGTCGAGATATTTTTTGTACCACTTTTCTTAGAGATAACTCCCGAGAGTTTGAGGACAACTGTTCCACTTCACGGTGTTCTGCCGCCATAATCATTGGCCTGTCAAGTCTTGGCTGATAAGGGAGGAAAGTGAATGCAAATTACAGTATTACATTTATTAAAAATATTGTATTTTCATAGATGATATTTTGGTTGTAAATTTCACAACCAGCTTGAATAGTAAAGTTATGTATAATTCTTCTGGTGTAATTTGTTTTCTTTCTGTCCTCTGGTGGAAAGTTAGATCTTTCGGTAAGTACAGAACAGAGGCTGCAGTAAAACCTTTCACAGCACACTTCTTTCAATAGAATAGGTACTAGAGAGCAGAAGAGAGTGTGTTGAAATGGTTTGGACATGGAGAGAATAAGCGAGGAAAGATTGACAAAGAGGATATGTGTGTCAGAGGTGTAGGAAACAAGGAGAAGCAGGAGACCAAACTAGAGGTGGAAGGATGAAGTGAAAGAGATTTTGAGCGATCAGGGCCTGAACATACAGGAGGGTGAAAGGCATGCAAGAAATAGAGTAAATTGGAACAATGTGGTATACCCAGGTTGAAGTGCTGTCAGTGGACAGAACCAGAGCATGTGAAGCATCTGGGGTAAACCATGGAAAGGTCTGTGGGGCCTGGATGTGGATAGGGAGCTGTGGTTTCAGTGCATTACACATGACAGCTAAAGACAGAATGTGAACGAATGTGGCTTTTTTTTTTTTCCTGGCGCTACCTCGCTGAAGCAGGGGGGAGCAATACTGTTTCCTGTGGGGCTGGGGAGTGCCAGGAATAGATAAAGGCAAGCAAGTATGAATATGTGTATGTATGTAAATGTTGATATGTATATGGATATTTATATCTGTATATATATATTCTTTCTTTCGTACTATTCACCATTTCCCGCGTTAGCAAGGTAGCGTTAAGAACACAGGACTGGGCCTTTGAAGGAATATCCTCACCTGGCCCCCTTCTGTGTTCCTTCTTTTGGAATATTTAAAAAAAGAAAAAAAACGAGAGGGGAGGATTTCCAGCCCCCCTGCTCCCTCCCCTTTTAGTTGCTTTCTACGACACACAGGGAATATGTAGGAAGTATTCTTTCTCCCCTATACCCAGGGATATATGTATATTTTTTTTTTTCATATTCGCCATGTCCCACATTAGCAAGGTAGCGTTAAGAACAGAAAACTGAGTGTTTTGGGGAATATTCTCACTTGGCCTCCTCCTCTATTCCTTCTTTAGGAAAACTAAAAACGAGAGGGGAGGATTTCCAGCCCCCTGCTCCCTTCCCTTTTAGTTGCCTTCTACGACACCCAGGGAATACATGGGAAGTATTCTTTCTCCCCTATCCCCAGGGAAATATATATATATATATGAAGTCTGTTGGGGATGAGAGAGCTTGGGAAGTGAGTCAGTTGTTGTTTGCTGATGATACAGCGCTGGTGGCTGATTCATGTGAGAAACTGCAGAAGCTGGTGACTGAGTTTGGTAAAGTGTGTGAAAGAAGAAAGTTAAGAGTAAATGTGAATAAGAGCAAGGTTATTAGGTACAGTAGGGTTGAGGGTCAAGTCAATTGGGAGGTGAGTTTGAATGGAGAAAAACTGGAGGAAGTGAAGTGTTTTAGATATCTGGGAGTGGATCTGGCAGCGGATGGAACCATGGAAGCTGAAGTGGATCATAGGGTGGGGGAGGGGGCGAAAATTCTGGGAGCCTTGAAGAATGTGTGGAAGTCGAGAACATTATCTCGGAAAGCAAAAATGGGTATGTTTGAAGGAATAGTGGTTCCAACAATGTTGTATGGTTGCGAGGCGTGGGCTATGGATAGAGTTGTGCGCAGGAGGATGGATGTGCTGGAAATGAGATGTTTGAGGACAATGTGTGGTGTGAGGTGGTTTGATCGAGTGAGTAACGTAAGGGTAAGAGAGATGTGTGGAAATAAAAAGAGCGTGGTTGAGAGAGCAGAAGAGGGTGTTTTGAAATGGTTCGGGCACATGGAGAGAATGAGTGAGGAAAGATTGACCAAGAGAATATATGTGTCGGAGGTGGAGGGAACGAGGAGAAGAGGGAGACCAAATTGGAGGTGGAAAGATGGAGTGAAAAAGATTTTGTGTGATCGGGGCCTGAGCATGCAGGAGGGTGAAAGGAGGGCAAGGAATAGAGTGAATTGGAGCGATGTGGTATACCGGGGTTGACGTGCTGTCAGTGGATTGAATCAAGGCATGTGAAGCGTCTGGGGTAAACCATGGAAAGCTGTGTAGGTATGTATATTTGCGTGTGTGGACGTATGTATATACATGTGTATGGGGGTGGGTTGGGCCATTTCTTTCGTCTGTTTCCTTGCGCTACCTCGCAAACGCGGGAGACAGCGACAAAGCAAAAAAAAAAAAAAATATCTTTTTTCTTTTTTTCAAACTATTCGCCATTTCCCGCATTAGCGAGGTAGCTTTAAGAACAGAGGACTGGGCCTTTGAGGGAATACCCTCACCTGGCCCAATTCTCTGTTCCTTCTTTTGGAAAATTAAAAAAAACGAGAGGGGAGGATTTCTAGCCCCCCGCTCCCTCCCCTTTTAGTCGCCTTCTACGACACGCAGGGAATACGTGGGAAGTATTCTTTCTCCCCTATCCCCAGGGATATATATATATATATATATATATATATATATATATATATATATATATATATATATATATTTCCCTGGGGATAGGGGAGAAAGAATACTTCCCACGTATTCCCTGCGTGTCGTAGAAGGCGACTAAAAGGGGAGGGAGCGGGGGGCTGGAAATCCTCCCCTCTCTTTTTTTTTTTTTTTTCCCCCAAAGGAAGGAACAGGGAAGGGGGCTGGATGAGGATGTTTCCTCAGAGGCCCAGTCCTCTGTTCTTAACGCTACCTCGCTGACGCGGGAAATGGCGAATAGTATGAAAGAAAAGAAAGAAAATATATATATATATTTAGCCACAGGTAGAGAGAGAAATAGCAGTTCCTAACCGAGGAAAGGGCTTGTGGGACATACCGCAACAACCAAGAGGGAGACCATTCCCTGAGTCATGCATACTTTTTTATCCGCCCATATATATATATATATATATATATATATATATATAGGATAGGGGAGAAAGAATACTTCCCACGTATTCCCTGCGTGTCGTAGAAGGCGACTAAAAGGGGAGGGAGCGGGTGGCTGGAAATCCTCCCCTCTCGTTTTTTTTTCAATTTTCCAAAAGAAGGAACAGAGAAGGGGGGCCAGGTAAGGATATTCCCTCAAAGGCCCAGTCCTCTGTTCTTAACGCTACCTCGCTAATGCGGGAAATGGTGAATAGTATGAAAGAAAGAAAAAAAAAAATATATATATATATATATATATATATATATATATATATATATATATATATATATATGAGTGGATGGGCCATTCTTCGTCTTCCAGGTGCTGACGCGGTAAACGGCGATCAAGTGTAACAATATATATATATATATATATATATATATATATATATATATATATTCTTTTTTTTTTTTTTTTTTTTTTTTTTTTATACTATCCGCCATTTCCCGCGACAGCGAGGTAGCGTTAAGAACAGAGGACTGGGCCTTTGAGGAAATATCCTCACCTGGCCCTCTTCTCTGTTCCTTCTTTTGGAAAAAAAAAAAAAAAAATGGCATCATTAGTTCCTTCATATCTTTTATCACATTTATGCCCAATATCTGAAGATGCATAGTAGTTATTGAACACTAAATGGCCACAAGTAAACGTGCATAAACCTTGGAGTTCCTCATTTCCCACTCATTCACCATGAGACAGCAAATTATATTCGTTTCATGTTCCATAACTGTCAATACAACAGTTAAAAGAACACCATCGGTAGCTAGCTACAAGTAAACTAGACAAGCACACCACTGTTAGCTGTAAAAACTAACGTGTCTTATGCTTAGAAATTGACACAAGGTGGTTAACTTTTCATGTAAAGAGTTTCAAGGTGATTCCTGATAGTGTCAGTAATTTGGTGTAATGGAAAGTCGGTAACGTATTCTTGAGTAGTGGGAGGCGGCCTCTTCTCCAATACTGGTAGTGGCATCTGGCTCAAAGGAGCGGCCACAGGGGCTGTGAAGAAGTAGTGGTGAAGTAGTGCCTGAGGAAAAGAGAAACATTGAATTACCTAGCACTCGTATCTTGATCCCAGCTCCATGCTTACTCATATCACCCCAGCTTCCTCAGATGACCCAATTTCCTGCTCACTCGCACAGCCTTTTCCCGCTGCCCTACCACTCTACCTTTAGCCTCCTGCTCCACCTTCATTTGACCCTAACCTCCAGCTCCATTCCGCATGACCTCAACTCAGCCTCTTGCCTATTCACATGAACCGCTTGCCCACTCACAGAACCCTTGTCTCCTGTCCTTTCACACGAACTTGTGTACCCGTACATAACCGGCCACCTACTCTCTCACATGACCCAATCTCCTGCACCCTTTAACCCGACCTTAGCAAGAACCTTTTCCAAATCTTTAACTATTCGTACTAAACAAATACTGTCCTGACCAATTGCCTGATATTACCACACCAACGTCACCAAATCGATGGTAATGAGAAATACTCGGAAATTTTTCCTGACTAAAGTCAAAACTAAGCTTGAATGTATCATTTTAAAATCCCATGCCTTTACAGTGAAGTGTTTATTGGCTTGAAAGCAGGCGTGAGATTTCCGTGCCATATGCAACAGAATAATTACCAGAATAATCCTCTGTCTGACTGCATCCCTGTGACTCCTCTGAAATCTTGGTAACGCCTATGGTAAAATAATACTGTTGGAGTTCCCCATGTTTCATCCGTTTCCTACTGTAATGGAACCCTTCCCCCTTTCCTGTGCTTTGTCCAGCCATAGCATTAAACATATGGTTCTTAAATCCTAAAACTAAATATCATACCATCCAGTTTCCAGTAAAAGATTACTTTTACATAAGCTCGCAGTCGCCATATATATATATATATATATATATATATATATATATATATATATATATATATATATATATATATATATATATATATACTTCCCTCGTAACATTAACTCTCGCTGGGCAAGCAAATGGACAATTCATATGTTCGAAAAATGTATAGTACCCATGCCATCATGGTTTTAGTTAAATAATCTAAACACTCTATTTTTTTTCTTTTTTTTAGTGGTGCAGTAGAATATCAGGTTTATTTATTGACGGAGAGTTCACGTCTGTGTATCTTAACAAAATTCTAAATTTAATGTTCATTAATCATTATACCACCCAAAGAAATTCTTACCTCATAATTAGATAATTGACCCTAATTGACAGAAATGTGTAATCAAGGAAGAGTTGTATTTTTACCTGATATAACTAAATTCTATGGAATCCTCGGTGCCCCTCGAGTCTGATCAAGTAAAGAATCCCCGTTTTCTGGTTTGATATATATATATATATATATATATATATATATATATATATATATATATATATATATATATATATATATATAATCAAATAAGTTCTGTAACTTGTGAACTGACCATGTGGTCGGAACTTGGTTGGTTCCTTCGGCTTTAGGCTTATCTGCTGCCAGAGTCATTAAAGCCGACAACGTTGTTTAACAACCACCTTTCGAAATAACTTGAATCGCCTTTTTCATTTGTTTAAGATAGTCCTAATACCATACGTGCTCTCAGTGCAGGAATGTACCTTGAGTTTGTGCCGAATGACGTACGATAACATTTCACACGCTGTACCGAACAGTGGCAGCAATACCAGGGAACAGCAGTTCATCCCGATTGACTACAAACTTAACATCCCGTTAAGTTGATTACGGCTAAAAGTTGTTTATATTTGTAAAGTCAGTACACTCAGATGTATACCACAGCAGCCATACTGTCGCTGACGCAGTAAGTACTTAAAATAGGAAAGTTCTTAAATGAGTACAGTATAAACTCGATTTAACGGGGTGTTTGTTAATGCCGTTTGGTCGTTCAGTTCGGATGGTTTGATGTGATGTATTATACACAGTACAGTAACGAACATATGTGGTCAGAAGATGCCCTAACACAAAGGATATATTGCAATTTAAGGTATCATTTCTTACTGGTTGTGTTTGATAGATGAGTTTATATTGCCATAATCGATAGGAGTGACCCAGGATGACTTTTATTCCGAGTCTGAGGAGCTGTGACCCTCCCGTGACGTCTTTATAGTAAAAGATTGTGGTGAGGAGCAGTGCTGTTCCAATGGCCTGTTACTGGTATTGTTTTGAAGGAGGATCAGCAGCAGCAACATGTCTGAAGAAGTCGAGTTTCATTTCCTGGGGGTTGGCAGACCGTCCGTTGAATCGGGGCTTTATTGTACATATACTTAATGTGCTGTTCTAATCAATAGTAAAATGTATATTGTACGAGATGAACTTAACTCAGAGTTATCTCGCAATGAATGGGCAATACAAATGTATAGCAAAAGCCTAAGGTAAGTTAGATTTAATCAGTGGAATACTTCAGGCTGTCTATGGTGAAGTTAGACTTGATTGATCCGGATGTTTATATTCTCTTTCACAAAAACAGACAACATACTAACAGATCTAACCTGCGTAGACGCTTTCGTCTTATTTTAACTAAGGGTTAACTAACTGAAGAAAGTTACTCGGTGTTAGCTAATGGGTCAGACATGGATCAACCTCCGACATTTAGTAACGTAACTAATTCAGATGAAAGTCATGCCCGCTGCCCTCACACCACACTACCTTGCCATGATGTAGTTAAGAGATGAGGCAACATGAAACACTCGGTAGCATACAAATTGTAATCACATTCACTCCGCGTACACATCCGTAATTGCATACAAATATGCACTAAAAATCTATCATAATGGAAGAGATGATGTCAACTGCGAACAGTTCTTCGAGAGATGCAGTAAAGAGCAACCTCAGGTCATAACATTAAACGGTATTGTGAAATAAGTTGAAAAAGCATTTGTTAATGAATAGAGTAGATTAAGTTATGAAATTGAGAATGCGGACAGCCTACAATAGTAGAGTGTAGAAGTCCTTCCTTGTACTTTTCAAATAGGTAATTATGCAATACAAAAACAAGCAGAAAAGGATAAATGTGTTGATAGCTATGGAGTAATAGGTTGATCAAAGAAAATCAGAGACACAATTTGATTTCCAGTCAACATACAAAGAGTATTGTACACAAATATTGCTAGAAGTGAACGGATCATAAAGAAATATTTTGTGGCGTGTTTACAAGTAAACATTTACTCCAGGTTTCTATGTAAAGTGAAACGGCTGAAGAGTTTTAGTATCTGCTCGGTGATCTGTATTGCGAGCTGAGTAACTTACCTTGTTTGCTGATATTCTCTTATCAGAGGAGTAGATTAGAAATTTTTTGATTAGGTCCAATGCATCAGGTGGGGCATCAGGTAAGACCTGGGAGGAAATAAGGAATGATTGTCACGGCTTCAGCCACAGCTGTATGATTGACAACGCTTGTGATTATGATTATGGCAGTGATAACATTAATTATAAGACAGTTATCAACCATGGCGACAGTCATGATATTCTTAAAAATTTATTCTACAAGTTACAGTGAGTCTTCACAGGTTCTCCTAATCATTTCTAAATCTATTCCATGTTTTTAGGATATATTTGGTAATGGGAACATTTTCTGTTGACTAGTTTTAAAAATCCTAGCACGCTGTTGATTACACGTTTCCGAAAACAACTAAAATCAGTATCATTTAATTTCTCCAAAAGTTTCCCTATATTCAAAGTTCATATTACAAATTCCGGCTTAATAGCAAATAATCGCTTGAATAAACCTCGTGAGACAAGGTGAATTTCTGATGAGAACATTTCCTCGCACATAGATTAAAGCTGGACGGAATATCTTTCATAATAAACTGGGGTTTACAATTCTTGCTTACACAAGAAATTGGTCTTGGCTCATGAATCCGGTGGTCAGCAGGATCTCTGTACTTAATGCTCATGCGCGCTCGATTTCTAAGAATCACATGTTCAGAATCAGCTGGCAATGATCTACGAAATGTCATCATGCAAGTGTCATGTGTTTGGTCATAAGGACGCCGAGAAACATCAACAAAAACGTATGTCGATAAGGCGAGAGAAGCGAGATGCAAGAACATCAGGGAAAAGTGATTACTATTTGCATTTTACTGGAAGCGAGTTTTCCCCTCGTGTTAACCACACACACACACACACACACACACACACACATATATATATATATATATATATATATATATATATATATATATATATATATATATGTATATATATATATATATATATATATATATATATATATATATATATATATAAACACATACCATGTCTTTACTTGAATTTACCTATGCACAGATACACCCTGGCTTGTGCCAGGTACTTAATGAGACATTGTACC
The DNA here is from genome assembly GCF_036320965.1 of Panulirus ornatus. NCBI lineage: Eukaryota > Metazoa > Arthropoda > Malacostraca > Decapoda > Palinuridae > Panulirus > Panulirus ornatus. The sequence continues at coordinate 3,649,647 of NC_092270.1, forward strand.
GGAGTGACCATGGGCCACGACTAGAAGCTGAGTAGGAAAGACTTAAAGAACTACTGCCTTGGTGGATGATGGAAGAGACTAAACAAAGAAACGGTGACTGCCGACATTTTATGAAGGTTCGAAATTATATTTGATCATGGAAAGTTAGAGAATTAAGGTCCTGCGGGTGTGGCGTTCTCTCCCTGTGTCGTACCGCGCATATGTGTATGGAAATACCAGTTCAGGGAATTGGTGACACTTGCCAAATGCAGTCAGCTGATCACGTGACCGCCTTCATGGGGCGATGGCTGCCGTCTGTGTAAGTGGTGACAGGACCAGTGGAGCTGAGATCGATATACCTGGTGTTGGACAGGCGTCAAGACGCCATGGCACACTCATGCTGCATCATGGGATTTTCACATTATATCGTCAACCAATTTTGTCTTACCCTTTTTTGATGGTTCCTGCTTATTGTGCGTCACATACAAGGCTTGAGGCACATGATGCTTACAACATTATACAACAAGCATGCAGTCATTTCCTTTAATGTAAAATTGATTGAGCGCATGAAGCAGCATATTTAGATATTTAGTCTACAAAATGAATATACATTTCTTTCAAACTATGCACAATCAAGTGTTGTGCGTCATTGTTATAAT